>NC_132898.1:26457161-26544661 GCF_030463535.1 Salminus brasiliensis | reverse complement strand
CCTCGGTGGAAATGGACCTACAGTTCCAGACCTCTAGTTCTTCATAAGCTTCCAGAACCACGGTGGAAATGTTCCTACAGTTCCAGACCTCTAGTTCTTTATAAGCTTCCAGAACCTCGGTGGAAATATGCATAAAAGTCATCAAGTCAAAGTGACAACTGTGGACTCATCAAGCTCTCAGGGTCCTTCACAATAGACACTCAGTGTAGCTCCCTCTCCAGCCTTTCTCTAGGTGAGCTGCAGAGGTGCTGACAGGTTGAGGGAGATACAGTGGCAGATGCTGAAGCACCTGTCTGCTCGGGCCTGAGGTGAGGGGCAGGTCCACAAGCACTTTTTAAACATGTAGCTGTGAGATCCAGTTGGTTATTTACTGCCGCCTCCTGCCACGCTGCTATTTGCTTCCTCACGGGTGGCGGAGAGAGACTCAGCATTCCCACACACTTGTACACACACTCGTACACACACTCGTACACATGTCCCCTGAGGACTATAATAACCTATTACCTTCATCTCAGACAACACACACACACACACACACACACACACACACACACACATTTAAACTACGATCACACCCCCTGCCTCCCGTTCCACTCTTCCACTGCATTCCGTCCCACTCCCCATGTGGCGTCCTGTTCTGCAATTCAATGCTGCCGGCCCAGCACACCGCATGCTCTCTCGCCCTCTCTTTCTCTCTCTCTCTCTCAGCTGATTGTGCAGGAGCAAGAGAGTGGATTGGAGGGAGTGGGGGGGGCGGGGGGATTCATCACCAAGTGAGTGCAGTTGCTCTTCTCTCTCTCACACACACACACACACACACACCTAATTACTTACCCCAGATCTCTGACCCCAGATGCAGTCGATCAGCCAGGACAGGTTTGGTATCTTAAATTTGGCTTCAAATAAGAGACGCTAGGCTAACATTGCTAACAAACACTGGAGTTAGGTTGTCACCATCTCATTTCAGTAAATACACAACCAATAACATCTCACAACCCCTGGTTAATAATCTGGTCACATCCAGATCTCCATTTGTTCCTAACAGTCAAATCTACACTGCATGGACAAAAGTATTGGGACACCTCATCATTACACCTATAGGAGCAGTAATCTACACTAAATGGACAAAAGTATCTGGACACCTCCACATTACACCAACAGGAGCAGGAATCTACCATACGTGGACAAAAGTATTGGGACACCTCCACATTACACCAACAGGAGCAGTAATCTACATTACATGGACAAAAGTATCAGGACACCTCCACATTACACCTACAGGAGCAATAATCTACATTACATGGACAAAAGTATCAGGACACCTCCACATTACACCTTCAGGAGCAGTAATCTACATTACATGGACAAAAGTATCAGGACACCTCCACATTTCACCTACAGGAGCAGTAATCTACCATACATGGACAAAAGTATTGGGACACCTCCACATTACACCTTCAGGAGCAGTAATCTACACTACATGGACAAAAGTATCGGGACACCTCCACATTACATCTACAGGAGCAGTAATCTACACTACATGGACAAAAGTATCAGGACACCTCCACATTACATCTACAGGAGCAATAATCTACACTACATGGACAAAAGTATCTGGACACCTCCACATTACACCAACAGGAGCAGTAATCTACACTACATGGACAAAAGTATCTGGACACCTCCACATTAAACCTACAGGAGCAGTAATCTACACTACATGGACAAAAGTATCTGGACACCACATTAAACCTACAGGAGCAGTAATCTACACTACATGGACAAAAGTATTGGGGCACCTCCACATTACACCTTCAGGAGCAGTAATCTACACTACATGGACAAAAGTATCAGGACACCTCCACATTACACCAACAGGATCAGGAATCTACCATACATGGACAAAAGTATTGGGACACCTCCACATTACACCAACAGGAGCAGTAACATTGGGTAGATGCTGACATGATGAAGTTTAGCAGACCTCACCACTAAACGTCTGTATTTTTTTACGTCAATATGATGTTGCCATGTGACGTTTGGAAGATGTTGGAGTTTGGTTACTTAACGCCACAACTTAACAAATATCAAACCGACGTTTGCATTAGACGTTGTCCCGACTTTCAGAATTTTGGTCATCTGACACCTCAACCTGCAATTAACCAGATAACAACGTCTTCCGATGTTGTTGGGTTTGAGTAACTCTTCCAGTTTTAGCTTGAATGTTTAAATGAGCTCTGGTCATGTTGTTTTACCAAATGATGGTTTTTCTAATGTTCTATAGAATTCTAAAGGAAATCAATAAAGATTTTAGGCGAGTGTCGAAACGAGATGAAATTGGTGACAGTCCAAATCCAGAGTTTGTTCTAAAAGCAAACTTTAAACTTCAAAAATGTCTTAGCTGATTGACTGTGTCTGGGGTCAACCATGAATCATGTTAATCTAGTTTCTCGCAGAACTACTCCTTTAATCAACCTAGCGACCAATGCCTCCTGTAGTACTGAAGAACTGAAGGAGCAGAATTTCCAGGCTTTCTTTTAAGCCCTGGAATGAAATTAGCACGCAAGGCTGAAGCAATTTTTCGTACACACCACACACAGTCCTGTAACAGACCCTGACAGATTATACCCACCACCCCCGAGTTACACACAAAACCTTTTACTGGGAGAATCGACGAGGGCCCTGAATTTTAACAACTGTTGCCTTGAGTTATTTTCCTTTTGTGTGGCCACTTCTGCGAGCACTCTGGTCTCCCAAACAGAGGGTGGCATTTTGTGATGGTGGGAATGGGTAAAAGCCAGCCTTTCCATTCATGTCCTAACAAAACACAATCCGGGGAACGTCTTGAGCGCCTATATGAGGAAATTGCTTTCTATATATCTAAAGTGCAGGTTATAGGCAAGAAATACAAGGTGGGGGGATGAAATAAAGTATTGTGGCCTAGCAGAGGCCACGGGAAGCCGTTTTTCCTTTCATTTCAGAGCAGCTAGGTCCAATTTCACAGCCTGAGCAAGAGAGGGAGTGGGGAAAAGCAGGTGAAATCGATTGCGTAGATTGCAGCTGTGTTTTATTGGACTCCTTTTGTGTCATTTTACAGTGTCAGGCAGTGGTAGAATGGATTTGCTGTTGGTGCAGGACTGATAAAACTGAGCCGAGGACAGGAGCCACAGTTTTAAAAGAGGGAGCACCCATCTGTTAAAGTCTATTGTAAAAGAAGCTGGATTTTAATGTGATTAAAAACCTCGAATTTCCATTTCTGTAGTTTTTACAGTTTTTGCATAGTCAGGAAACTCCAGATACCCTTTTCATTGTGTTCAAATTTCATGAATGGACCCACAGAAAAGCCAAGGAATGCATCATTAGTTTTTTTTGCGTTGTTATTTGACGCAAAACTAAAGTAAAATAATAAGTATGTGACTTTGGTTGGGATGAAAAATACTCTAATGTTGTTTAACAAGCCTGTTTACCACCCTGTTATTTTTTTACAGAAAGAAGCATGCTGATTTACAATAAGCTCTGCTTTTACTGACTGGTTTACGACACCAGTGATGGCCCACAGAACCCAAATATTACAGCACAGTTTTAACACTGTAACAGAAAACGGCTGTAATTATTCCAGAGCAAGCAGATAGCGCTGCTGTCCTCTCATTGGGTCCTCTCAGCGCCCTGTGTTATTAGCAACATGTAGAGATTGCTTTTAGCTTTGCCCTGACTCACTTCCCCACGTTGGCTTTCTTAAATATTACCAGTGAAAATAAGCCACTGCTTTCCATTATGACCTGGGTTTTGCTCCAGTTTGGTTCAGCTGAGGTAGTCCAGTTTGGCTAGTGTTAGCTTTTAGCCTAGCGAGTACCCCGTTTCACGATTTTTGTCAGTTCCATGTAACAAACTCTCGTTATTCAACCATGCCAAGAAAGACACAGTTTTAATTGACGTGACATTAAGCTTGATTACATTTTTAAAAACATTTTTTTTTAAGTTGAGGGTATAATAGCATGTCTGTAGGTTTGTCAAATATTATAGCATGTTTTTTTGCATATTTGTAGCTTTATTTGTGTCGTAGCTGATCCATAACTTTAGATGGGGCCGTTTAACTAAATTGAGGGAACAAACGCAATAAATTGAGGGATTAATTTATTAAATAGAGGACAATTTTATTAAATCAAAGGAATGATTTATGAAATTGATGCAACAATGTTTTAAATCAGGGGATTTATTTATTCAATTGAAGAAAACGTTTATTAAATCAAGGGAATCATTTATTAAATTGAGGAAAAAATATTAAATTGAGGAAACTGTTTTTAAAATCAAGGGAATGGTTTATGAAATTGATGCAACGATAAATTAAATCAGGGGATTTATTAATTAAATTGAGGAAAGATTTATTAAATTGAAAAAAATTAGGAAATTGTTTATTAAATCAAGGGACTGGTTTATGAAATTTATGCAACGATTTATTAAATCATTTATTTATTAAATTGAGAAATGATTTATTAATCTTGAGGGGACTGTTTATTAAATAAAATGAATAATTAATTAAATTGAGGGAACCGTTTGTTAAATCAAGAGACTGATTGATTAAATTGAGCGATCGATTTAAGTGTCTAAATATTAATGTTCTTCCTTTGATACTTCAGGGGCTCCGTTAAAGTGCTTGGTTGGAGCCTCAGAGCTTCTGACTGGCTTTACCTGGATTCAGGAGACTGTTTATCTCCGTGTTGCTGACTGCAGCAGGTCTAATTAAGCAGGACTCGCTGGAGCCTGTTCGTGACATCGCTTTGGATGCACCCCGACAAATTGTGAATGCCGCCTTTTTCTATTGGTCGCTGGGAGGCCTTCGGCGAAGCTGATTGGCTGTTGCTTGTTTCCGGGGCTCAGATTCACCGGTGACGTTTTTTCTCGCAGCAGTGAGACAGACGGGGCGAGAATGGCTGCCGGTGGAGGTTAGAGCTTCACGATTGTTTCTCTCTTCAAGATTTATACTTACTTCCACAGGTTTTTAGGTCAATTCACACGCCGTGGGTTAGAGGAAACCCTCGCCTGTTACTCGGGGTCGTTTGCGGTGAAGGGGGCTGTGTTTTACGCGGTGAAACAAGAGATTGTTTCAGTGTAGCCGGAAAAGTGCGGACGGCTGGTTAGCGTTAGCGTTAGCTTTAGCTTTAGCATTAGCATTAGCTTGGGCTCTTAGCGGCCAGCGATTGTGTAAACAATTGAGTCTGTATGGGTTAAAAAGTCCTAGTTTTAAAGTGCAGGTAGAATTAAGAGTCAAGGCTCACTTCTGAATAGTTAGCAACGACTTTGGACGGTTTGTCGTCGTCTTTTCGGAGCAGATATGAGTTTGTGAAGTCGTTAGTAAACGTTGATGGTCTTCCAGGTTTAGTTTGATTTGTAGAGAAATGCCGCTGTTAGCTTAGCTGCCACCCCCTGCTGGGATGAGTTTGGCTCTGTTGGGGAGAAGCATTGAGCTCTGGCACGTTTTAACGGTGTTTACCGGTGTTTCCCCGGCTTTAAAGGAGCTCTCTGTGATGAATGAAGCCGGGTATAGACGAGCTAGGCTAGTTCGTTTAGAGAGGCCGGTTAGTTTGGCTGCAGCGTGCCCTGCAAAACCGTCCCACTAACGTTAGCTAGCTATGCCAGTCCACTTTATTGTTCACCATGTCTGTATAGACTGTGTCTATGGTTTGCTGTAAGAGACAGTGTCAGCTGCTGGGGTTTGACGAGATGAACAGCTGGGGAATAAGAAATTTGCTGACTCAGTGTGAGGTTAACCCTGCTTTTTCCTTTAGGAGGTCTATTTTTGCCACTGAACTTGTCAGAAAAGACCACCTATGCAGTAAAAGTACAGCATATCTGCGATTGCAGATATGGGCTCCTATTTGCCACCATGTATCTTCCACATTCTGACACATTCTACAGGTGGGCCGTCCGGTAGTGGAAGGGCTTGGACCCACCAAGTGCCGGGCTGTTGATAACAGGGTTGTGGGTTCGATTCCCGGGCTCGGCAAGCTGCCACTGTTGGGCCCTTGAGCAAGGCCCTTTACCCTGTCTGCTTCCCGGGTGCTGGAGTTGGCTGCCCACCGCTCTGGGTGTGTGTGTACTCACTGCCCCTAGTTCACTAGTGTGTGTGTGTATGTATGTGTGTATGTGTGTGTGTGTGTGTTCACTACCACAGATGGGTTAAATGCGGAGGACGCATTTCGCTGTACAGTAACCAATACGTGCACCTTTACCTTTATGGCTGGCGAGAACCTGGATGCCTTGATGCAGCAGGTCGAAAAGGGCAGTGGAGGCTCAGTGGTTAGAGGCCTGGAGTATTGATCACAGGGTTGTGGGTTCGATTCCCGGGCTCGGCAAGCTGCCACTGTTGGGCCCTTGAGCAAGACTCTTTACCCTCTCTGCTCCCCGGGCGCTGGAGTTGGCTGCCCACCGCTCTGGGTGTGTGTGTACTCACTGCCCCTAGTTTACTAGTGTGTGTGTGTGTGTGTGTGTGTGTGTATGTGTGTGTGTGTATGTATGTGTGTGTGTGTGTGTGTGTGTGTGTGTGTGTGTTCACTACCACAGATGGGTTAAATGCGGAGGACGCATTTCGCTGTACAGTAACAAATACGTGCACCTTTACCTTTATGGCTGGCGAGAACCTGGATGCCTTGATGCAGCAGGTCGAAAAGGGCAGTGGAGGCTCAGTGGCTAGAGGCCTGGAGTATTGATCACAGGGTTGTGGGTTCAAAACCTAGGTTCACTTGACTGCCAGAAGTGGGCCCTCGAGCAGGGCCCTTAACATCTCTGCTCCTAGAGTGCTGTAGCTTGGCTGACCATATGCCCCTCGGACCCTAGCTGGGATATGTAAAGAGGAGGTTTTCATTGTACTGTGGAAGAGTAACTGGTAAAGGCATCATATTAAAACACAGCGCAATAAGGACTGATGAGCCGTTAATGTGTGATCCAACAACTGAGAGTTGTCTTGGCTATGTCGTCCAACTTTGCTATGTGCAGCTTCTGTGTATCAGGTGGTCTCTGTTAGGAATGTTGTCCTGACCCATTTTGAGCAAAAGTACTATGAGCATTTACTGTCAGTTTTTGGTCCGTCTTGCAGCTCTTAACCCACTTCTATTTGTCCTGTTCCCATCACAGACGTTGGAAAGCTGTTACAAGTACAGAATGGGACTCCTGCAAGCACAAGCTACAACGGAGTAGACGCCCTGCATGCCTGCACTATCCTCCAGCAGCTCAAAGCCCTGTACGACGAAGCCCAGCTGACAGACATCGTCGTAGAGGTGGATCATGGCAAGACCTTCTCCTGTCACAGAAATGTGCTTGCTGCCATCAGCCCTTATTTCAGGTAGACCGGATTCCTCCCTATGCGCAGTTACTCTTTCATACATTTCAGCGTGGCCTTTGCAAATGTTTGGACACCTTACAGAGTCAGTACCTTCTAACACCCTATTGGCAGAAATCAGCTTGCAAACATCTTTTGTATCAGCTACAAGCTGTTTACCTTTAGCACTGAAGTTCTTTGGTCTTGGGTCGCAGCTCGTTTGAGGTCCGTCCCCGTCCTCAGTTTGTATGATGATTAGTTCAGAGGACTTTAAGGGCCATTTCAAAAGCTCTGTTTTGTCTCTTCAGGTAGCCCATGGTTGAAAAAGGTCAGCTTTGAGCTTTTAATATGGTTTGATATTTGCATCCAGGATTTGCAAGCAATGCTGTCAGTGGAACTGTGTGCAACCACTTATCAGTCATATGGGGGCATCGATTTGCCTTTCTTTCAAGCATATGAGTGATTCTATCCAGGAGTTTTCCTGGTCTTTTGGTCTTCTTGATCTTCACGGTTCAAGATGTATAAAAACCTCAAGCTGAAAACTCTTTATGTAGCCTTTTCCTGCCTTGTAGACATTAGATTTTCAGATGTTGGAGGAGCCTTTTGACTGGTGGAAGTACAAGGTTTTAAATTTAGTGCAAAGTTTTGTGAAGCTTGGAAATTTGATAATGCTGCCAGCCCTAATTACAGTCAAAGACGTGGTTTGCTAATCAAGGCCTGAGACCCTGTTAAGAATCATTAAAGTCTTTGTTTTTTGGGTGTCCAAACTATTGCACAGGCCATATTGATGATTCTGGTTTGTTAACCTTTTATTTATGCATTTGTTTGTTAGTATTTTGTGTTTGGTTAGCTACAGAGGCTACATTTGCTACTTTTCTAATAGTGCAGTGCACCAGTGCCACTTATGGGATGGGCTGCCGGTCCTAGAGAGCATAATTGATCTTGCTGTGTTTTGGAAATGAATGCCAATGTACATAAAACTTAGGATGTATGCATTTCTTTGCTGTTTAAAAAGTGTGATTTTTATCTTCCTCTTGGTCGTGTTAGATCAATGTTCACTAGTGGCCTTACGGAAAGCAGCCAGCGCGAGGTGCGGATTGTTGGCGTCGAGTCAGAGTCCATGCGTCTGGTGCTGGACTACGCCTACACCTCGCGGGTCACCCTCTCCGAGTGCAACGTTCAGGCCCTGTTTACGGCGGCCAGCATCTTCCAGATCCCAGCGCTGCAGGACCAGTGCGCCTACTTCATGATCAGTCGGCTAGACCCCCAGAACTGCATCGGGGTGTTTATGTTCGCCGACGCCTACGGGCACCAGGAGCTGCGCGAGCGCTCACAGGACTACATCCGCAAAAAGTTCTTGTGCGTGATGGGCGAGCAGGAGTTCCTGCAGCTGACCAAGGAGCAGCTGGTCAGCATTCTCAACAACGACGACCTCAACGTGGAGAAGGAGGAGCATGTGTACGAAAGCATCGTCCGCTGGCTGGAGCACGATCGGCCACGTCGCGAGGTCGACCTCCCGGAGGTCTTCGCAGAGTGCATCCGGTTGCCGCTGCTGGATGAAGCCTTCCTGAGCCGCATCCCTCCTGCCTTCACCGTGGCCCTGTCCAAAGAGCCTTCCGACAAGGGCCGGCTGAACGGCACCAGCGGCTGCCCGCAGCGCCTGGGCATGACCGCGTCCGAAATGGTCATCTGCTTTGACGCGGCGCACAAACACTCAGGGAAGAAGCAGACGGTGCCTTGTCTGGACACCGCCACGGGGAAGGTCTACAAACTCTGCAAACCGCCCAACGACCTCCGCGAGGTCGGCATCGTCGTCACGTCCGAGAACGACATCTTCATTGCCGGCGGCTACCGGCCCAGCAACAGCGAGGTGTCCATAGATCACCGGGCGGAAAGTGATTTCTGGCAGTACGAGCACGCCGGGAACCGCTGGTTGCCCCGCTCGCCCATGCTCCGGGCGCGGATAGGCTGCAGGCTGGTGCACTGCTGTGGCAAACTGTTCGCCCTTGGTGGCCGCGTGTATGAAGGCGATGGCCGTAACGCGCTGAAATCGGTCGAGTGCTATGATGCCCGGGACAACTGCTGGACGGCCGTCAGCCCCATGCCTGTTGCCATGGAGTTTCACAGTGCCATAGAGTATAAGGATCGGATCTATGTGCTCCAAGGTGAGTGTTGTTTATCCTGCTTTTGGAAGAAGGCTTTCTACTACATTTTAGAGCCTTGTTGTGAGGATTTGATTGCATTCAGCGACAAGAGCATTAGTGAGCCTTAGTCACCACCCCACCTCAACCACAACTCCTTCCAAAAGTATTGGATGGAGCACCAACCGTCAATCCAGAGAGCATGACAGTTCCACTGCTCCACAGCTCAGTGCTGGGGGGGCTTTAGCCCACACCTGGCATTAGGCAGCATGGTGCCAACAGGTTCATGTTAATCTGCTCCAGAAAGTCCTATTCTATTGGTAGTACTTCTTGACATGGACTAGAAAAACTTTCAGCAATGGATGGAACTTAAAGTAGTTGAATGCATTCATTAGAAGGGGTGTCCACTTACTTTTGGACATTGTCAGTGTGTTCCTTTTAAGGCTTTCTGAGTGCTTAATGGCTTAGGGAGCTAATATGCAGTGTATTCACGGGTTGTTATGGAAAGGAGTACTTCATTAGAGTGAAGTAATGAATGAATGGTTGGTTAATGGTGATGCGTTCTATCCTACAGCACTCTGCTAATGTGGTCAGTATAGAAATGTAAGTGTATTGAAAACATTTGTAGGGCTGCTTTTACCAGGCATATATTGGCAACTGGCTTTGAGCATTTGCAATAAATATTTATGGTTGTGAGTCTGAAAATATATATAGGACAAAGTATGATCTACCAAGCTGAGGAAAAGGCCCCCTGTTCTATCTGTGTGTGAGTTTAGCAGGTAAAAAATTATGATTATAATTCCTACTTGTCCATAGTTGAAATGGATATAAACTAGAACAATTGCACAAAAGAAAATATTTAGGGTGGACCAGTTGTTCCATACCTGAGGTAGGAAGCTCCCTGGTGGATCCTGTGTTGATTAATAAGCCAAGTTTTACAGTATGCTTAAATATAACAACAATTTGAAGTTTTTTGTTTTGTTTTTTTTTTGCTACATAAGTATTCAAAGAACAGCACTGAACTACAACACTAGGCCTCTATCGGGTTGTTTTAATGATCCCACTCTAAGTTGGGGGGAGGGGGTAGAACAGGAATTGTTGACTGGATCTAAATATGAGGACAGGTTTCATGACGTGTTAAGTTATGTTCTGTGTCTCTCTAGTACACGGCCAAATAAGCTTGTTTCCATATGTGCGATTTAGAGATTCATGCGATGGGGGCGCTGTGGGTAATCACTGATTGGTAATCACTGATTGGCAATCAGTCACGCTCTGAAAACGGGTGGCAACACTGTAGTTGCGAGTTTATCAATGTGCTGAGTTCGATTTAAAGCCAGGGCCAGCAAACCTGTACTAAATGTGGCTGAAATCAGTGGAAAACACTCCTGTGATCATTCACTCGACTCTCCGATATGAGGCTTTATCCTCTAAACGTATGTAATTTGAGCCTCAGTTGGATCAGTAAATTTTGTCTGTGCCGTGGTGTTTAGCCTGCTAGCTAACTTGAGCCTAGATAGCCGGCTTCCAGTCCAGTCCAGACACAGCAGAACCAGTCCCTCATTTCCCATTTCTGTTGCAAGTGGGCTACAGATCCCCTAAAATCAGCTTTCATCTCCTTATCCGTTCTCTACGATTTCATCGTCTTTTCCGTCTTCCTTCAGGCGAATACTTCTTCTGTTTCGACCCTCGCAAGGACTACTGGGGCCACCTGGCCCCCATGAGCGTGCCTCGCAGCCAGGGCCTGGCGGCGCTCTACAAGAACCGCATCTACTACATCGCCGGCATCTGCCGCAACCACCAGCGCACCTTCACCGTGGAGGTGTACGACATCGAGCAGAACAGCTGGAGCCGTCGGCGGGACCTGCCCTTCGAGCAAGCGGCCAGCCCTTACATCAAGGCCCTGCTGCTGGGCGGCCAGCTGCACCTGTTTGTGCGCGCCACGCAGGTGATGGTGGAGGAGCACGTGTTCCGCACCAGCCGCAAGAACTCCCTCTACCAGTACGACGAGGAGGCCGACCGCTGGACCAAAATCTACGAGACGCCCGATCGCCTCTGGGACCTCGGCCGCCACTTCGAGTGCGTGGTGGCAAAGCTGTACCCTCAGTGTCTTCAGAAAGTGCTTTGAGCGAGCGAGGGGGAGGGCAGGGAAGCCGGAGGGGTTTAGGGTTGTTTTGTTGTTGTTTTTTTTTTTTTTTTTTTTTTCTTTTTTTTTTCCATTTGCTTGTTTTTTCGGGTGATAGAGGAGGTTGCTGGGTGCGTCCACTCGAATATGGTGCTGTCCAAACACGTGAGAACCCACCGGAATGGGGAAGAGTCTTATATATATATTAAAAAACACAAAAACAAACAAACAAAAAAACAACCCGCGGTGACTTTCAATCGAGGGCTACTCGGAAAGACGACAGTATGTCAGTATTTTAACCTTCGAGAGACGAGCACAAAGTGCCCTCGCCGTTGCTTGTTTTACAGTCGTAACTAAGTGCAATTATCATATTGTTCCCAAGCGTGTGTTGAGCCATTGTTTTTTCTTTGTCTTTAAGGCATTTAGGGATTTGATTGGTTGCTATTTGTTTTGTACTGTTTTGTTTTTTTTTTTTTCCTTTCTTTGGTTTGTTGGCATGCAGTGTTGGGACAGTCCTCGATGTTGACCCTTTTTGAGAAAGGACAAGCAGTGTGTCAGCATCAGAAATATGAAAATAAAGTAATAAATATATAAATAGCTATATATATATTCATACGGGTATGGTGGGCTGAGGTGCTCATCGTTAGGTAGCTAGGTTTGATAATTCTTCTTTTTTTTTTTTTTTTTTTTTTTTTTAAAGAATTTCAGAACTTTTAAGAGCAGAAGTGGCCAATTCTGGTCCTGGAGGGCCAGATTCCTGCATGGTTTTGGGCTTATCTACACCAGCTGATTTAACCTTGCTCGGTTTAGTGGGCCTGTTAGAGCAGGGAAATCAGCAAGCTGTGCTGGACTCCAGCCCTCGTTGCCCACCCCTGCTTTAGAGGGCTCTCTCTTGGTGGTATTTTGTTTTTTCTCCTGTGTGCTAAAGGTTTAATTTAGTTGAGTTGCCAATTTGATTACGTGGCTGTTTCCTCTGTTTGGCTTTTTTGGTTGTTTTTAAAAACCCTTATTTTGTAGTGTTGCTTTTTTTACCATGTCAATCCAAATTCTCGCGGCCACTGCAGTTTGTCACGTCGCTTGTTGAGCTTGGTGTCTCCACGCAAGTCTTTCCAAATGCGTCTCAGTGTTCCTTAGCCCAGTTCTCTGCTCTTACATGGCCATACAACTCTCCAGCTGACCCTTCTTGAGTTGAGTCAGGCGTGTAAGAACAGAAAGCCCTTCTGAACTGTGCAGCGCTGATGTCTGAGGAGCTCTACTGTAGGTTAAACATGACTCACATCTTCATTGCTGCTTTTATCTTTGCAGTTTTGAGTCACCAGCTACGTCTTTAGTCAGGTCGCGATGTTATACTTGGTCTCCATATTGGAGAGAAGAAAGAGCGGGCCGGTATCGGGTACTGTGGAGCCGGGTTCATGGGTTTGTGAGCTACCTTGAGCGCTAACTTGTGAAAAGCTAAGCAGGGGTGTTAACTGCAGACGTGGGCAGATACTGACCCGAAGGCCCGTGATGATGGAGCTCATGCCAGTGGTTCAGAAGCATCTTTGTGTTAAGATCATCATCTGAACTGGCAGTGAGAGGTGGTTTCGGGAAACCAAGCACAGTTGAGTCCAGCTGATAAAACCTCCAGTCCAGCATGTCTTACATGGAAGATGGCTGTCCAGTAGGGCTAGCTGTTTTACCGGTGGTAAAAACGTGGATTGGCGTAAACATAGGGCTGGATCGCTTTTTTCTCTCTCTGTGTTATGGATGCAGCAGTGATTTGAAGGCTGCCTCCAATTCGTTTCTAACCAAATTGTCCAAGAGCTAATATTAATTCTTTAGGTTTTTTTTGTATGGGAACACAGTAGCATGTTTTCAACACTGCCTGTTCTCCCATGTTTCACTATAGATATCGTTACCACCTCTCTAATGAGGTAAAAAAATCATAAATAAAACAAATGACACATTAATGACATGACGTTTAAATAAGGACCTCAATCAAAAGTAAATGTGCTGCAGAATTAGCTGCTGATTCTTCTCTTGGCTCATTCCAGACGTTCAGCAACAAACTGCAGTGTCCTGAAAGAAACGGCTCCTGTAATTTGCCCATAATGTGCTGGTGTTAACATCCTTGCTACGTGTAATTTAGCCAATCACCAGTCTAGGTTTTGAATAAGCATGCTTATTGGCTCACTGATGCTGATAAGATTAGCTACCGCTACCTACCAACACCAACACTACTACTTCTAACCGATTTTTCTTGATGTACTGTTGTTCGGGCTGGTCGATATGGTAAAATTCATCACGATATTTAAAGGTATTTTCTCAATATTTATCATAATCTACGAGATTAGTGACAGATTCTTAAAAACTACTGTTCAGAGACTCTTCCAGTACTGTGAAGTGTTTTAAAATTGACAATCCTGCACTTCATCCAGTTAAACCAGACTAATTACGCTGTTGGTACTGAATTGCTGAATTGTGCGGCTGATCAGTGTCCTTTAAGCACTGGCGATATCCTTGAGGATATTGTGGATCACTCCAACATCTCCCATTTATCACGATATGCTAAAATTAATATTGTTCTGTTGCCTCTCCTACCTGCAGTGTTTCAGTAATTCAGAGGATTCCTCTAGAAGTGTTGGATTTTCATACCCAGCCCTGAACTTTAGAGCTCAAAGGGGCTCGAAATAAGGTTAGCCCAAGTCCCGGTTTGCTCACCCATGAACCTGGCGTCCCGTCACCCCTTTCCTGTTGCACGTGCAGTCGAGATTAATGCGAAATGAGCCCCCAGGCAATAGGCGTGAGATCTCTAGAACGCAGAACATGAGGCACAGAGATCAAGCGATGGCACTGTGGCCGAGACGTGAATCCTGTTTGCATCAGATGGGACGGGCGGCCCTCTCAGCGGGAGGTTGGTGCGGTAATGAAGTTGCAGGCTTGCTCCTGCCAGCAATAAGCAGAGCCGTTTTTAAAGCCCTTCCTTGTGTAGAAGAAACGAAGCGTTTAAAAGTTCTAGCAGAGGCTGGGGCCGACCAGAATCCAGTCAAATGATTTAAGGTGGTAAATATTTATAGATATACGTGATTGGCCAGGCTCCTTTTTTTTTTTTTTTTTTTTTTTTTTTTTTTTTTTTTTTGAGGTGCCATCAGAAATCGAGAGAACGGCGAAGAGCTTCAGAACTCTTGATTTTCTTGGAATTCAGAGATTCAGTGTGCCTCCTGTTGAAAGCTGACCGGATGGTGAGACATGGGTTCAGTGCTTGGCCCCCTAAAGTCTTACCTTGCTCTCCGTGACACGTGGAGATGTTTTAAACGAGCTTCTCCGTTCTTCTACTTCTGAAAAGAGTTTCCATGAAGTCTCAACAGAGCTCCACCCCAGACTGTGTTTGACTATCGAGCTCCTTTGTTTTTCCTTTGGTTTTGTTTCCATGCGTCCATTTTCTGATGTCACAAACCTGGAGACTCGTTTGATGAATCGTTTCTCGGTGCTGCTTTTATTTTGTTTTTTTGTTTTTTTTCTCCTTTGACAATCTTGTACAGAACTTTAGGTTTGGGTTGAAAGACAGCCGCTGGGTTTAAGGTCCTCCTGTTGTAGCTCAGTCAGTTTGAGCATTATTGTGTTAGGGTTCGGTTTGGTTGAGTTTGTGTTTTATTTACATTGATCATATGCAGGTTCCTGGTGGCGGACTGATCTTGCACTACATCCTCATGTCCCTTCTTTCTTCTTCCTTCTGTTTGATTTTCTTTTACTCTTCTATCTTTTTAGTTTTTCCTTCGCTTCTCCTTTTCCCTTTTTTTTCTTAGCTTGACCCCTTTATTTTTCTACTTTTTTAGTTTTTAGTCCACTCCTTTATTTCCTCTCATTCTATATATTGTAAATTATTATTATTGCTTGACTTTTCTTTTTCTTTTTTTTTTTTTTTTTTTTTTACTTTTCACTTTTCGGTTGGTCTTTTTATTTCTCTCTAATTCATTTGTTCTTTTTTCTCTTTCACTCATCATTTCTGTCTTCTTTTTCACCTTAACTTTCTTCTCTCTTGTTTCTCTGGTTGTCAGTTTTTCATTATCTCTGTTCTTTTTCTCTAATCCATCTTTTGCTCCCCCCTTTTTCTTTTTCCTGTCTTTGTAAAATTCCCATTTTTCTATCTTTAATTGTTTTCCTCTTGTTCTTTTATTTATTTTTTATCCTAATTTTTCTTTACCTGACTGGTATTTCTTTCTCTTTCCCTCTAATGCTATCTTTTACTTTCCCCTAATTTTTTCTGAATTTCAAATTTTTGCATTTCCCTCTGACTCTTTCACTCTTTTTGTCCTTCCTTCCTTTAGTTTTTTTTTTCTCTGGTTCTGTTACTCTTCTTTTATAATTATATATAAAAAAAAGAACCAGAGAAAAAACTAAACAAAAGACAAAGTTCTTTTATAACAAGAATACGTCTAGAATAAGAAATTCATGTTGTTCCTTTAATTCTGTATCTTTTTACTCTGCCTTTTTTGTCAACGCCGTTTTTTCTTTCTTTCTGAACTACCCTATCTTTAGTCCACCGGTCATTTCCCCCTTCTTTCACTCCTTTCTCTCTTTTGCATTTATTCTTTTCTTTTTTTTCTCCCTTCTGAAACTCCATTTATTTTTTTGTTTTTTTCTTTTTCTTTCTTTCTTTCTTTCTTTTGCCCCCACTTATCATTTTCTTCTCAGCTCCTCTTTCCTTCTCCCCAGCTCTCCTTCCCTTCCTCTCCCTGACTTCACTGCTTGGCAAAGCAATCTCAGAGAGCCGAGTTCTCGTTTCCAAACAGCCAGCGAGGGAAGGAATGAGGGAGCGAGTAAGCAACGCTCCGCTCAAGCCGAGGCTGCGTCTCATCGGGACCGGACGGCCTCTGTGCGAGGAGGCCAGAAATGCAGCAGGGACTCCCAGCAGCTGACGAGTCCGGTCAGCGACGAACCGTAGACTCTGACGTCCAGAGCCCCAGAGCTCCCTGGACTGTCCGGACAGGACTGTGCAGCGACTGCAGTGCAATAGGTCTCCCCTCGGCAGACTCGCTAAGAAGCCCAGTAGCACGGGAACCAGAGAAACAGACCACTCTCAGGATTTATTACTGATACCCAGTACTGTATTGACTATGGTTTGATATATGTGTAATATACTGTAACATACGTTTGCTGTACTTGCACAGTTTGGGTTTGTTTTGTTATTTTCTTAACTTGAATAATAGATGTGATTTTGTTTGTTTTCCAGATTTTTCTTTTTCTATTTTAAATAGCTTTTGTTAGGTTTGTTAGATGAATCACAAAATGTGGAAATCAACCTTTTTTTAATTATTATTTTTGTTGAATGGTTTTCTAGTGCAGTTACATACATCACTCTAACATTACACAAAGCATTACAGACCTACGGACAGTAACTGCAACAGCGGTGCTGTTTTTTGTTTTATATATATGTTTTTAAATTCTCCAGTTGTCTTCAGATGTACAGAAAGCTTTGAAAGAGTTTTATAAACTATGCGTCTCGTGTTGTCGCCTGCTGCAAGTGCAAAAAGCCATTCAGTCACCTCATCGCCGCGTTTCACCCACAGCTCTGAACCAGAGAACGACTAGACAGTGTTTTTGGTTTTCCCGTTCTTCCTTTCTTTTTTTGTTTGTATTTAATTTTGTCTCTCTCTGTCTCTCTGTTTGCCTGTTTGTATGGTATGAGAGTTTGGTAAATATACTTTTGAGCTCTACTGTGAAATTCACATTGCACATAATTTGAAAATAAAAGAATTTAAAAAGTGACTGTTGGCGACCTGCCTGTGTCAGCAAGGGTGCCTTCGCACCCGTGTTCAAACCCCCTCCCTAATTAGCATCAGAAAAGTATGTAAAGTCACTGTTTTTCTAATGGGTACATCTCCATGGGGGTTGTTTACTTCTAGGGTAGCTGGGATGCGAATTTGAGGGGGTTGAGGGAGTTGAATTATTGTGAATTATTATTCCGGAAAGGAAGGTTACAGTAAAGTTGCTGTGTTGTAAGAAGGCAGCTTTGCAGTGGTTGTTTGTTTAATTGTGCCTCTGCATGTTGCGATATACGGCATTGGCTGTGAGTTTGTGCAGGTTTTAGCACCTGGAGGTTGAGGGAGTTTGGAATATTTGGGATCAGTTACAGTGAAGTTACTGCTGGTTGTTTACTTGCAGCTCTGAATGATGCTGGTTTACTATACTATATACTTTGTTCAGTTCTAGCAGGCCTGGAGTTTGGATTTATTTGGGGAAAGTTGGGGTTGTTGTGTTTCTCATCATCATTATTAAAAGAAGCTTCTCCACTGGGGTTGTTTACTTGTGCCCGTAGCTGATGCACTGTACAGGCTACATGATCTAATATCAGCCGTGACTTTCTGCAGTTCTTTACGGCTAGAGGTGTTGAGGGAGTTTGGATTTTTTTCCGGATAGGTTACAGTAAAGTTCCTGGTTGCGGTTTATTTTTTAATATTTATTTATTTATTTATTTATTTGTAAAGCGTGCATCACTATGATGGTAGTGCCTGTGCACAGTGTGGGAGGCTTGTTGTTCCATCAGCCATGACTTTGTGCAAGTTTTAGCACATGGAGGTTGAGGAAGTGTGGAATTATTCCAGAAAAGCTACAGTAAAGTACCTTTATTATTATTATTATTATTATTATTATTTATTTATTTTTTATTAACAGATGTGTCACTATTTGGGGGGAGGGGTCCTTTTTCACCTGTAGCTGGTGCCCTATACAGAGTACACGTTGTTCCATTAACATTTTGCAATTTGAGCAGACCTGGAGGTTCAGAGATTTTCAGAGAATTATTCCGGAAAGATTGCAATGAAGTCTATCTTTTCTAAGACGTGCCTTCGCGGTGGTTGTTTGATTACGCCTCTAGCTGATGCGCTATACAGAATACGTGGTGTTCCACCAGCCGTGACTTGGTGCAGGTTCTAGCACCTGAAGGCTGAGGGAGTCTGGGATCATTTGGGAAAAGTTACTGTTGGAAAAGCATGCGTGTCTATGAGGGTTGTTTTCTTGCGAGTGTAGTTGGTATATGTTACATCAGCCAGCGTGACTTTACGCAGGTGTACCTGGAGGTTGTGGGACTTTAGAAGTATTCCGGAAAGGTTACAGTAAAGTTCCTGTGTTTCTTTGTGAAAGGATGCATCTCTATGGGGGTTGCTTACTGTATTTGTGCCAGGTGCTGGTTTGCTATACAGGATACGTGATGTTCCATCAGTCGTGGCCTGATTAACTGCAGGATTAACGTAGCTGGAGGTTGAGGAAGTTTGGAATTATTTGGGATAAGATACAGTAAAGTTACTCTTTTTAAAGGATCTCTATGGAGGTTGTTTTCTTGCGCCTGGAGCTGGTGCACTGTTATTCAGTACCCCATATTCAGGACTACTGTTGTTTCGTCTGCTGTGACTTGGTGCAGGTGTAGTGCACCTGAAGGTTGAGGGAGTTCGGAATTATTTCGGAATATGACTGCACAGGTTTAGCATACCTGGAGGTTGTGGGAGTTTGGAAGTATTTGGGAAAAGATACAGTAAAATGACTTTTAAGGGAGGCAGTGCAAGCTGGTGCACCGTACGGGACAACTGTTGTTCCATCAGTCATGACCTTTACAGGGAAGATGACCCGGCCATCACCTAGTGCAGGTTTTAGCACCTGGAAGTTCCAGAGGTATTCTGGAAAGGTTACAGTAAACTTTCTGCAGGGTTAGCGTAGCTGGAGGTTGAGGGAGTTTGGAATTATTCAGGAATTCAGGAATTATTATAGTCTGTTCCCTTAAGGCTTCTGAACGTGCTGCTCATCAGGGAAGAGTGATGGATCATTGTCCTCCTCGCTGTGTTTTTATTTTCTTGTGTATTTTCCACTGTAGTGAAACGCTTGTTTGTGTCTGCAGGTTCAGACAGGCTGCGCTTTATTGCTGTAACCTTTCGCAGGGCTCTGTTGGCCTACTTTGAGGAAGCTCATGGTCATACGGCGTCTATGTATAGTCTTAAGTAGGCTGTGCTACATGTGGGATCTAAATATGTCCAGCCCGAGTCAGCCAGTGTTCCTGCAGACGCCTGTAATCTGCACAGCGTGTTATTAATCTTTCAAGTTTGCAGTCGCACTTCATTGGCATGTGCAGTCGCATGCAAATGTGTGGACGTCTGGTTCAAGTCGTCCCCACTGTGAACAATTTTGGCTTGCTAAGGTTTTCAAGTAGGAAGTTTTTTTATTTTATTTTTTTTATACCTTTATACCTTTTATTCCAAGCCAATAAAGTCAGTAGTTGTGTAATTAACAATGCATTGTATGGCCAAAAGTATTGGGACACATTGCATGATCATTGCATTCAGTGGTTTCATTCAGTCGGGTGTATAAAAATCAAGCCAGTAAGCATGCAGTCTGCCTTCACGCAGATTAGTGAAAGAATGGGTGGTTCTACAGAGCTTGCTGTTGCAACAAGAAGTCATTTGGTGAAATGATGCCCCTCCTAGATAGTCCAGAATCAACTGTGAGCGGTATTATTGGAATAGTCAAAGCGTTTGGGAACCTCAGCAACTCAGCAAAAGCATGTAAAGTCACAGAGCAGGGTCGCCGAGTGCATAAAAGTCTCAGATGCTCTGCTGACTCAGTAACTGCAGAGCTCCAGACCTGCTGTTAGAGCTGCAAAGGGAAGACCAGCTCCATATTAATGCCTATGGATCTAGAACGGGAGGTCATGAACGCTCCTGTGGGTGGAATGTGGAGGTGTCCCAATACGTCTGTATAGTGTAGGTCAAGAGTTCACACTGGAAGCGAACCTTAAAGAGGACTGAGTTCTTCTGGTCCTTTTCAGCGCTAATAAGATCTCAGATATGTAACGCAAGGACGTCTGTGGGCAGGGGCGCTGCTGGGGGTTTTGGGCCCCATGTAAAGTTATTACACTGGTCCCCACAACTCTAAACAAACTAGGTGGCAAAATACTAAATGCATTCTTTTAGGGCTCCGGTCATTTCCAGGCCTTTACTGATGTTCTCATGTTTGTTTGTTTTTTTTATTTGTTTTCAAAGAGGGTGTAATTGTAATCTCATATTGTGATACACTTAGTTATGGTGATATACCTATATTTTCTCTGGATGAAATTAGCAAACTCTTATTGCTCTTAACTTAACTCTTAACTCTTGGTGGTTGGTGTGGCGCAACAGATAACACCACTACCTGTCAGTGCGCTACCACATCATGTGGGAGACTGGGGTTCGATTCCCAGTCTGGGTGACTATGCTGTGCTATACCAATAAGAGTCCTTGGACAAGACTCCTAACACTACATTGGCCCACATCTGTAATACGAGTGACCTTGTAAGTCGCTCTGGATAAGAGCGTCAGCTAAATGCTGTAAATGTAAATGTAAAATGTAAATGTCTTATTTTACATTGACAAGTCACTATTTTGAACATGTTTTTCACTGGGTAGTGGATCTATTTATCTATCTGTCTATCTATCTATCAATATCTATCAACATCTATCTATCTATCTATCAATATCTATCAACATCTATCTATCTATCTATATATATATATATATTCACATAATTCAAAGAGGGTGTACCAGTTTATACATATGGCATAAATGTGTGTATGTATATATATATATATATATATATATATATATATATATATATATATATATACTATGATATGCATAATTTTACAAAATATGGAACCCTAGTACCCCCCCCCCCCCTTTTTAACTTGATTTTACATATGATTCAGAACATCTGGTCCTTAGCAGGTCTTAAAATAGGTCAAATAAGTTCCCTCATGTCATTCTTTATGTAACTAAAAATTATATTCATATCAATACAGATCAATCACTCTCTTCTGCAGAAATCTCACCTGTCATATTTGCTCACAGTGGTGGGAAATGGAATCAGACGTCTTAATACAGATCGAGCATAGTCGCTGGCTCACTGGTGTGGATAAGGTTGGGTACTGAGGAAATGGACATTTTGGTTTTGGGTGACCTTTATGACCCCATGAGTGAAACTGAGACTTAAGTTGAAAAAATGTCAAAAGCAGCTCAAAAAATGTGAAATGAAAGCAGCGTTCCAAAAACACGGAACAGCTGAGGCCTTCATATGATTTCAACCACCAGGCTGAAACTGGCTGGGACAGTATCTGGGTAAACAGTGGTCATTAGTGAAGGTGTGCATTATAATGGGATATAGGGGTGGGGGTCAGGTACGGACCATTATCAGCACATTAATCACTGACAGTAAATGGACGTCACATGCTATTGAGTTGCACTGTCGAGCGCTGATTGACTTAGGCGGGGTATAAAGGTCAGGATCAGGAAAAGAGCCTGTCTTCATTCTGATAGATCTCCTTATCTTTCCCCCAGGTTCTGCTCTTGCTCTAGCTCTAGCTCTGTCCGTGTGTCGCTCTCTTGCTTTCTCTCAGAGTGGTCATGGGTGCCACAGCGGCTGCAGTGTTGGGCTACACTCCTCCGGACGGCGGCTGGGGCTGGGTGGTGGTTTTCGGGGCCTTCATCTCCATCGGCTTCTCCTATGCCTTCCCCAAGGCCCTCACCATCTACTTCAAGGAGATCCGGAAACACTTTGGAGTCTCCTACAGCCAGATCGCGTGGGTCTCGTCCATCATGCTGGCTGTTATGTATGCAGGAGGTAAGGAGCTCTTCAATCTTTCATAGGGACTGTGTTTTTGACCGGAGCGGGAGCCCGGCTATTGACTGCTAATGAGGAATGCGGTTTGGAAGAGCTAATTGCCACCGTGCCGCCGTATCCTGGACAGAATTTGTATTCCGCCGCTCTGTTCCTGTACCTGTAGGGTCTGGGTCACTGTTCTCGATTGGGGGGAGGAAGAAGGGAAAGGGCAAAGCTATGAGGCCTCTGGGGACTGGGTTGCGGTTGATGCATTGCACTGGGGCTTTATCATCAGGTCAGTTTGTAAATGAGGGCTGCTCGTCTTTCAGTGGTTTGGTAGGTTCTCCTCTAGGTTTGAAGACCTCACACCACTTTGTCACAGTTTTTAGAGGTTTTTCTTAAAATGGTCTGAATGAACTGCTTCACCACCATACCAGTGGTGTAATATGGTGTCTAGCATTGACTTGTTTGCAGAGCAGATCATTTTTTTTTTGTATATACACAGTCATCAAAACATTATGACCCTGGATTGGACAGGGCCATTATATCAGCTCCACTTCCCATATAGGAGCACTCTGTAGTTCTACAATTCCAGACTGTATCCATCTGTTTCTCTGCATGCTTTGTTAGCCTCCTTTCACCCTGTTCCTCAATGCCCAGAACTGACCACCACAGGACTGACCACCACAGAGCAGATAGGTATTATTATCTTGCAGTGACACTGCTGGACTGAGAATAGTCCACCAAACAGCGTCCTGTGAGATGAAGGACTAGAGGATGACCAACACAAACAGGGCAGCAACAGATCAGAGCTTCTGTCTATGACTTTACCTTTATCTACGAGGTGTAGACCAACTAGGTAGGAGTTTCTGACAAAGGGTGGAGGGGTGGGGTCCTGACCATTGAAGGACAGGGTGGAGGGAGACTAACAAAGTATGCGGAGAAACAGATGGACTACACCTTCTAAGTGCTCTTATATGTGAAGTCAGGGGTGTGTCATGGCCTTTGACTGACAGGCGCCCTAAAAATGTATTAGAGTTGTGGGGCGATTAGCGTTAGTGAGGTCAGGATGTCAGGATCATCACCACCCACCTAACCCAACTATCATTCCAGAGAACACAGCAGTTTCACTGCTCCACATCTCAATGCTGGGGGGCTTTATACCCCTCTAGCCTGGTATTAGGCAGCATGGTGCCAATAGTTTCATGTTTATCTGCTCCAGAGAGTCCTATTCTATTCGCAGTACTTCTCTACAGGGACTAGACAAGCTGTGTGTGTCAGAACTTCAAGTAGCTGAATGCGCTCATTAGAAGGGGTGTCCACAAACTTTTAGACATATAGTGTATGTAGATATTAGATTAGCTTATGGGTGTGGACCCCAGATCTGGTTTTGCGTAGAAGAATTAAGGCTAGGCATGGTCTTGATGGCGAAGTGGTGATGGTTAGGTGATTCATCAGTGGCCTTACAAAGAGATGTGTGAACGCTTCAAAGCTAAAATCTCAAGCTATTCTGGAGATACATGGTTTCCACCAGAGGCTCCTGGTTGGTTTAATCTTTGATGATGGGATACCTGCAATCCCATCCCAATACAATCCTGACAGGATTACCATCAGAGTCCGATCATACTGATGGCTTTACTTCAAAATTGGAGTCACATTTAACACATTTATCGTAGCCGAACACTGAAAACAGCTTCCGGGGCCAGTTTTCCAGGCCTGGATTAAGCCTAAACCCAGACTAAGACCATTATCCAATGACTATTCATTCAATTACAACTTAATCCATGTCCTAGAAACATGACATTGACTTGTGTTGTCCGTAAGAAGTCACCCTGTTGACCATTAGAGCGCAGAAAGGGCTGATGGGTGTACAGTAGCGCCTCCTGTGATTACTGTATTTCCACAAACGTGAGAAAAAAAAGGTTCCCAGAAAAGAGGGATCAGTGGGATAATGCTGCAAGAGGGGTCTTGGAGCCCTATCATCATTAACAGAGGGAAAAGAGAAAGCATTCCCATGTGTAACGGCGACGGCACGGCTTCATCATAACGTCCTTGGCTGCTCTTTTGCCAATGTCACCCCACATGCACTGGAAGAACGACAGCAGAGATACATCACCCGCAGGTCCACTGCTTTTTCCCCTTCAACACCCGTCCCAGCGGGAGCGCCGCCATAACCCCGCCTCAACCCGGTGGGTGTGACTTGAGTGGGACTGCCAGGGGAGCAGTGATGGGAGCTATGATGGTGATCTCCAGGGGCCCAAGCACCTTATGAATGAGATGGTGTCAGATAGGGTAGAACACTAATACATTTGTCCGAGTCCGACGAACTGTTTGAGGGCTGCTTTGCGTGCACTACACACACTTAGAAGAACCACACGCGGCTCCCTAAAGAAGCGTTTGATGGATAGACGTGTCATAAAGTTTACTAAATGGGTCGTGGCTTGGATGTAGTGTTCTTGGGAATAGACGCGAATTGGAAAAGAGGTTTTTTTTTTTAACCTTAAAGACAAAAGGGTACAACTGATTCACTGAATCGTCTGATCTGAGTCGTCAAATTAATAAATATAGATAAAAATGAAAAGAGACACTATTTCTAGCCCTAAATTTGTTTAGTTAATTCAATTTTCAGTTCAGTTTTGGACGTTTTTGCACAGATGAAGTATACAGAAATATTTCAGTTTCCGAAATGGTTCCTCTGGTTCAGTAAAATAAATTAAATTATTGATACTGATATTATTTCTCACAATAATATTTTTTATTGGTACCTAGTTCCTCAACCTTTGGCACAACCTCTTTAATAATAATTTTACTGATGCTCATACCAACTCTCCCAATTACATTTTTATTGGTGCTGATATTAGTTCTACTAATTTAGTGTAAAACAAGATAAAACTTCTTATTTTATAAATATTTTATAATATTGTATTCGTGCTGATGTTAGGTTTCCTAATTTATAGTAAACAAATGGACACTTTTATCACATCCTCTATTTATAATAATATTTTTATTGATGTGGGTATTAATTATCCTAATTCTTGATTAACATTTTGTGATATATACAAGATATATACAAGAAACAAGATATATACCTCTTTTGTTATAATATTTTTTATTGATGCTGATTATAGTTCTCCTTATTTATAGTCATAAAATTAAATAGAATTGTCACATTAATACAACTTTTTTTAGTATTTTTATTGAAGCTGATATTAGTTTGTTTAGTAACAAAAAAATAACCACTCATATTTAGTACAACATCTTTTTTATGATATTTTTATTAGTGCTGATATTAGTTCATAAAATATGGTTAAAAAATTTAAATGGTCACATTTAGCATGGCCTCTTTTTTTGTAATTATGTTTTATGTTCTCTTAATTTATGTAAAGAAAATCCACATTTGGCATGTTTTTGTTTTTAATATAAAATAGTTTTATTGATACTGATGGCTCCTAATGTATGTAAATTGTTTTTAGTAAATTACCAGAAAGTAAAGTTAGATTGAAACATCATTTTAGATGATTTGCCAGAGCTTTTAGCAGATTTACCAATTACAGTCACATTTAGCCCCATCAATGAGGTAGGATGAAACGTTTGCACTCCACACCACTTTCAGCTAAATTGTTCACAAAAGCTGTTGCTGGAGACTAATTAACATCTTGGTTTTGCTGGTTATTGTAAAAAAAAGAAAAATTAAAATAATTAAATTATTTATTAAAAAAATAATAGCTGAATAACATAAAAATAAAAGAATAATACATGGTAATACAACTAAACTTGGTATGAACTGAATCAGGTATGTTTGGGGGGGTCCCTGGCTGAAGGTTGTTTTTCTTCGTGCCCTTAGTGTATCGTGAAGTGAAATGGGGGTGTTGGGGGGGGGGGGGGGGGGTTAGTAGCAGCCCTCTCTTCGCGTGTGGGTTTTTGGCTACCTCTCTTTTTCTGTCTTTGAGCGCTCGCTGTGTTGATTAGTACTCCTACCCTATTCATGAGAGCGCGCCCCGGCCTGCATAATTTACCACCCGACCGCATAATCATAAAAGTTTCACAAGGTTGTAAGCACCCAAAATGAAGGATAACAACACACCATTAGGATTTCTGGGGCTGAAATAAATCACGGCTTCTGAGCATAATCTTGGAGATGATCCTGGCCTGCAGAACATGTAATCAGCTTGTTGATTGTGGGCCTTTTCTATTACGCAGGGCAGCCAAACACAGCCGGGCTCGTAATGATGGCTGTCTGCTGCTGGCTTGATTGATGTTTTCTAGGTTTTTCTGCTGCAGTAAGAGAAGGCAAGCAGTGTGTGTTTGTGTGTGTTTTTGCGTGTACATGATGATTTGTCTGTAATCTCCTATGGCAAATCGCAAAGTGGAGTGTTTGGATGACTTGAATGTGCTATATTTAGAGGCGGCGTGATGGCACTGTTTCCTTCCCGACGCTGATTTTGAAACCGTGAGCGTGAGCTGACATCCATCTAATATGTTAAAGCTTTACCATGAGGTGTTCTAGGGACACGACAAGACTGTATATCGTATAGCTGGGGAGAAAGGAGCACAAGCTGACAATTTAGATGATTTAAAATAGACAAAAGTATTTGGACACCTGCTCAATCATTGTTTCATCTCATGAAATCATTTAAAAAGGCTCCTGCTGGAGTAATTGTCTCTACTGTCACATTGATCTGATTGCATTCAGTGAGCAGAGCATTGTTAGTGAGGCAAGGATGTTGGATGATTGATTACCACCATCACTTCATTTCCCCAACTCATCCCAAAAGTATTGGATGGAGCACCAACCATCATTCCAGAGAACACAGTTCTTCCACTGCTCCACAGCTCAATGCCTGGGGGCTTTGTACCCCTCTGAAAGTCCTTAGATCCTTTAAAACTAGGCAAGGAACCATTTCAGTTGTATGTAGGACCATTACCCTTACTAAAGAACCCTCAAAGAACGTATTCTAATACTTTGCCTTCAAGTTGCATTGGTTTGTTTACTCGAGTGACCAGTACAAACCCTGAGGGGGAAGTATGACCCGTTTTCAGTGGTTCTTTAGATTTGAAGAGGAGATTTGTGAGTGCGAGGAACCGAATATGAACAAAGAGGTTCTAAGGGAGGTTCTTAAGCAACCCCTTAAAACTGGTGTAGAAACTTTACACAATGTGGAATTTCTACGAACCTTAACGAGGTTCTTCAAGCACGTAGATCTCTTGTTCAAGAGAACTGTGGTTCTTTAGGGAACCAAAAGTAAAAATGTGCATTTTTTTAAATCGTCTCCATTCCACTCTCAGTTCTAGATTGGTTCCGAATCAAATCAGATTTTCTCGTATCTGATCTTCCGTCTGGTTTCTGCGATTTCTGCTGCTGGTGGTCCAGCACTGATGCTGAGGGTTGTGATATATTTTACGTTAAATTTGATGCTGTCATCAAATATATGCTTTCCGATATTTCTGCAATTCCTCAATGTTAATTGTCAAGAGTATCTTTTATCTTAACGTCAGGATCAGTTGTTTCTGCTGCTACTGGTGGTCCAGTGCTGATGCTGAGGGTTGTGGCCTATTTTATGTTATATTTGATGCTGTGTAGTTTTTCGTTTTTTCCCCCAGAATTCCGAAATGTTAATTGTCAGGAGTATCTGTAATGTTAATGTCAGATCAGTCGTTCCTGCTGCTACTGGTGGTCCAGTGCTGATGCTGGTGGTCTTTGTGTATTTTACTTTATATATTTGATGCTGTCTAGTTTTCCAGATCTTTCCCAGAGAATTCCGCAATGTTAATTGTCTAGAGTATCCGTAATGTTAACGTCGGGATCAGTCGCTCCAGTGACGTCTTTCGAGGTGATGTTTTTGCCGTGTAGGACGTCATTCCACAATTGCAGAGGCGTAAAGAGCCTTTCTCTGGAAGAAAAAAACCTCTCGAATGGAATGGGAATAGTAAACACGCTCTTCTCTCATAGACAGCTTGACCATTCTGAGCTGGGAGTAATTCGGGAACGTCCTTTCCATAATGAATTGCTCGTCTCAGCTGTGCCTTTTAGCCTTTCAGCACCAAATGTGTTTTTTTAGGCTTTCAATTTTCTTCAGAAAAGACAAACCGACACCTATTCCAAAAGAGAGAGAGAGAGCGAGCAAGCGAGAGCGAGAGAGAGACTTAAGCGTCTGATTGATGTGGATAATTTAGTTGATAATTTTCTCTTTCTGCAGTTGTTTTTCGTCAAGATCAAAGTAATATGAAACGTGACTGTAATCTAATGGGTGTCATCAGAAGCGCTCTCGGTTAGATTGAGAGCAGAGCTGATGTGAATGGTGATACGGTGGCCTGCAGGAGACAAACTTACTGCAGTGCCAAACAAACGTTTCCTCTCTCTCTGAGACCCCGTCTACACCTGCTCACTTCAGCTGACCAGTACCTGGATTGGGTCCTGATGGGATTTTAGCCACATGCGTTTACACTGGGTAGTAATTCGATCACTGTGTGGGATGGAACATGCAAATTCGCTCATTGGGCGGTGATTATTACTGGTGTTTGGGTTGTTACTGGGAGGGGTTTTGGTGGTGGGATGCGTCTTGGAGAGACATTGCTGTAACAACATGTGGCTCAAATCCGTCTTAGATCAGACCACCTCCTGAAGTGGTTTGAGTGATTGGGTCTCCCATGAGGAAAGCTTTGGAGATGTGCTAATAAACACAGGGATGGAAAACCTTGACTTTCTGTATGTGTATGATATTAGTATTTACAGTGGTGCTTGAAAGCCCGTGAACCCTCTAGAACTTAATATTTATATTTCAGCATAAATTTGATCTAAAACTTCATCAGATTCCTAAAAAGTGGCAAAAGTATGGGAACCTTTGCTTTCAGTATCTGCTGTGACCCCCTTTGTGCAGCAATGACTGCAACTAAATGTTTCTGGCAACTGTTGATTAGTCCTGTACATCAGCTTGGAAGAAGTTTAAATTAATCCAGTCAAAATAGCTTTAATCTCTGTCATGTTGGTGGGTTTCCACCTATAAACTGCTTGCTTCAGGTCCTTCCACAACATTATTATGATTGGACTATTGGATTATGGTCAGGAGTGTGTTCCTCTTTAGCTGTTTTTTGGTAGAACGATTTGTGTGTCTAGGGTCATTGTCCTGTTGCATGACCCACATTCTCCTGAGATTCCATTAATGATGTCTCATATGTATGATTTGGGTTTTCTGATCTACTTTTTTTTCTACATTATGAAGCATAATGTCAAATGGATGCAGAAATATTGAGCATTCTTAAGGGTTTGCAACCTTTCAAGTTCCACTGTGTTCTAATTGATAGAACTCTGACTGCTCAGATAAGGCCTTATTTTCACATGTGTATGTATAAACCAATTGCAGAGATGCACACAAAAGCTGCAGTGCTGTGTTAAGTCTCTCTCTCTCTTTCTCTCACTCTCTCTCTCTAGGTCCGGTCAGCAGCATCCTGGTGAACCGCTACGGCAGCAGGCCGGTGGTGATCACAGGAGGGATCATGTGTAGTGTTTCTATGGTGGCGGCGTCTTTCAGCAGCACCATCACACACTTGTACATCTGCGTGGGGATCGTTGGAGGTACGGTTGCTTGATGACTCTTGATGCTTGATGTTGTTGGTTAATATGTTTTTTTTAATCCAGAAACTCGTAGCTTTAATCAGTAATGTTTTTATCAGACCTCACGTCACATTCTCCTCAGCTGATCTCGCTACGGTCTCCAGGGTGTGTGAGATCGGAGTAAGAAGGGGTCTCTTGTTTATGGTAATGGAGCCCTGTGGGTCAGACAGAGCACTCACTCTGGAGTCACACTGCAGCGAAAGCATCACTCTCCCTGGAGCGCTCTCTCTCTCTCTCTTACTTTCTTTCTGTCTTTCTTTACTTCTTCTTTTACCTTTCTGTGTTTTTCTTTCTTTCCTTCTTTTCTCTTTCTTTCCTTCTTTTTTATCTTTCTTTTCTTTCTTTCTTTTATATCCTTCCGTCTTTCTTGCTTTCTTTCTTTTTTCTTTTTATCCTTCTGTCTTTCTTTCTTTCTTTCTTTCTTTCTTTCTTTCCTTCTTTTTTCTTTTTTCTTTTTATCCTTCCGTCTTTCTTTCTTTCTTTCTTTCTTTCTTTTGTCTTTTTTCTTTTTATCCTTCCGTCTTTCTTTCTTTCTTTCTTTCTTTCTTTCCATCTTTCTTCCTTTTTTCTTTTTTCTTTTTATCCTTCCGTCTTTCTTTCTTTCATTCTTTCTTTCTTTCTTTCTTTCTTTCATCCTTTCTTTCTTTACATCTTTCTTCCTTTTTTCTTTTATCCTTCTGTCTTTCTTTATTTCTTTCTTTCTTTCATTCTTTCTTTCTTTATTTTTTTCTTCTTTTATTCTTCCATCTTTTTTTATTTACTTTGCTTCTTTCTTTCTTCTTTGATCTTTCCGTCTTTCTTTCTTTCTTTCCTTCTTCTCTTCTTCTTTCTTTCTTTCCTTCTTCTTTTATCTTTCCATCTTTCTTTTTTTTTCTTTCTTTTCTGTCTTCCGTTTTTTGTTTTCTTTCTTCCATCATCCTTCTTTCTTACTTTCTTTCCTTTTTTTATCTTTAAATGTTTGTTTCCTCTAATCTAAAACATACACTTCCATATCAGCCGTAACATTAACACTGGGGGATATGTTAGGCAGCAAGTGAACAGTCAGTTCCAGAAGATGTTCCTGTGATGTTGGACAAATAGGCAAGCGTAAGAATCTGACACTCTGAGACACTCTCACAAGAGCCAGACTGTGATGGCTGGACAACTGGGTCAGAACATCTCCACTTGACATCAGCCAAGTCTTGTGGGGTGTTCCTGGTAGGCAGTGGTCAGTGCGTACCCAAAGTGGCCCAGGAAAGGACAACATGTGAAAAAGCAACTGGACAACGAGCACCAATGACCTATGGCTTAATGATGAATTAAAGGATCTGCTGCTGTTGTTAGTCTTGGTGCCAGACACCCCAGGATGACATGTCTTGAATGGCAGATCTGTCGTGGCAGTAGAATTAGGGCCTTGTCAATATTACGCAGGTGGTGTTAATGTTATGGCAGATGGGTGTGTGTATATATGGATATGCAGCAGCTCTTTCTTTCTTTTTGTCCATAATAAGTTCTTTGTTAAGTCTTAACTCATATTAAGTTTCTTTACTTTCCTCTCTCTCTCTCTATCCCTCTCTCTCTCTCTCTCTCTCTCTATCCCTCTCTCTCTCTCTCTCTCTCTCTCTCTCTCTCTCTCTCTCTCTGGGTGTAATTAAGCCTGTGGCGTACTGTGTGAGTCTGGCTTCCTCTAAGGCTGGTTTGTAAGGACCTGGTTTGGTCACCCGGAGAGAGCGCCCACTGAGCCTCATTACCCGCCGCCGCTCTGCCGTAGAGGATTAATGTGCGGACGGATTGGGCACGGAGGTCCTTCTGAGACCTGCGGCACTCCTCTTGTTTTCTCTTCCAGATCACTTAGTGCCAATGATGGGGAATATTTTCAGCGAATGGTCCACCTGGGGTCTGAGCTCACACCGCATCGCCGCATAAAATTTCCTCAAATTAAAACTCTTTATTGAGGAGGACTGTGATAACTCTATAACTCTGTGAGCTGGAGGTGTGCATCAATCCAGGTTCTGGTCTAAAGCAGGCGATGTAAAGGTGTCTCGGCACTGGTGAAGTTGGACAATTTTGCCTCCATCATCCATCACCTGGACAAGCGAAGCTTAAAAACAGACACTTTCATTTTAACTTGCGACAACTAGAAGCAGGAGTCGCTTAGACCCCATCTACACCTGCTCACTTCAGCTGACTGGTATCTGGATTGTATCCTGATGAGATTTAAGCCACATTAGTTTACACTGGGTAATAAAATGTGTCTCAGTTTGGTCCGACTGCAGTCCAATGACTATGTGGCTCAACTGCGTCTCAGATCAGACCACCTCCTGAAGTGGTTTGAGTGATCGGGTTTGTATCTGGTTTAAATGAGTTTAAATTGGGTTAAGTTTACACCTGTTAAATTGGGTTGAGTTTACACCTGTTACACCTGTTGTGACTTAGACTGATCCAGATATAATCCTGATACTCATCTACATTTAAGGCATTCAGCAGACGCTCTTCTCCAGAGCGACTTACAAAAGTGCTTCACTGTTCACTCAGAAAAATCCCTTAGCTAGTTCGTAACAGCTAGGATCCAGAAGATCCCTCTAAGCTTAGAGACTACTAAATACAGAAGTCAGTCTGGAGACTTGGCACTACACTTCGTCCAGGTGTGCTTGGATGAGATTGGTCTTCAGTCTGCCTTTGAAGACGGTGAGCGACTCTGCCGTTCGGACTCCCAGTGGACGTTCGCTCTACCACTTCGGTGCCAGGACAGAAAAAAGACTGGATGACAGGGGGCACTAACAGCTTACAAAGTTGGTGTTAAAGCAACATTATGTAGAATTGTTAGCTTAAAATAGCAACTTCACAATCATTGGGATGCTCCACTGACCTGGCAGCTCTACCATGGCTAGTCCTAGTCCTTTAACTGCGTCAAAACTCAAATTAGTGGAAAATCCTGTGGTATTATTCTACCACCTCAGTCCACATGGTACTGTATCTTCACCGTCGCCAGTGACCTTTAAATTGGGTTCTTCAGGGGTTGTTCTTTAGTAAAGTCAGTGGTTTATATAGAACCAAGACGAAAAATTAAAAAAAACTATCTGAATGTTTATCATCTGGTTAAATAGTTCCTCTTATACAGTCCATGACAGGATTCTTAGCACCGAAAAGGGTTCCACTGGGGCTTCACTGTAAAAAATAAAGGTGCTACAAAAGGTTCTTTGAGTAATGCCATAGAAGAACCACTTTTGGTTCCATAAAGAACCTTTTTGTAGTAGAGACGTGACCGTTATGTTGATAAAAAAAACTTTGCATCAAGAGAAAAAAATCTGGGGTTGTTTAAAGGTTCTTCACACTCTCACAATCTCACACAATCACGGTTCTTTATGGCACCAAAAGTAGTACCCCTATGGCATCGCTTAAAGAACCGTTTTTTAAGTTTTTAACTGTTATTAGTCAAAGAACCCTTTTGTGTGTCTATAAAGAGCCTTTTCCCTAAAGAAAACTGTGTATGTCAAGAACCCTTTGAAGGTTCTACATAAAGTGTACATAAAGGTTCTCCACTAATTTTCGCAATTTCACATTTTAGTCTCCTTACAAAAAATGGTTCCTCTCTGGCATCACGCAAAGAACCCGTTTGCAGCACTTTTATTTTTAAGTGTGTTATTAGTCAAAGAACCCTTTTTCAAAAGAACCACTTTTGGTTCCATAAAGAACCTTTTTTGTAACAGATACACAACCTTTATGTTGATAAAGAACCTTTGCAGGAAGTGAAAAAAAAAATCTGGGGTTATCACACCCAAACATGGTTCTTTATGGCACCACAAGTGGTTCCCCTATGGCATCGCTCAAAGAACCATTTGCAGCACCTATATTTTTAAGTGTGTTATTATTAGTCGAAGAACCCTTTTTCAGAAGAACCACTTTTGTGTGTCTATAAAGAACCATTTTCCTGAAGAAAACCATGTGTGTGAAGAACCTTTTGAAGTTGGACATAAAGGTTCTTCACCAATTTCATGGTTCTTCCACAAAAAATTGGAGTGCAGTCCACTGCAGTGTTGAGTCGTGCTCGGCCCTGGAATTTAGCAATTCCTGACATTTACCAGCTAATGGAACCCAAGCCTTTTAATCGAGCTCCTTTCAGAAGCTTCAACCGAACCTCTGAACCACCTCACCTTGTTTGGCTCAGCTGCAATTAGTCTGAATACATTAAACTGTAATTGGTAACCCCCATCATTTCTCTAGACTACTCGGCCTATATGGCGCCATTTATTTGGAAGCAGAAATGCAGTACTCCGTTAGAATCCAAATAGAAAAGTTTGATGGAAGTGGATCTTCATCAACATGCTCGAGCTTAGAAACTGAAGTGAATCGGAGGCGGTGAAGGATCCTGCTCAGGGAGAGTTCAGGAAAGTTCTGAAAGCTGGGAATATACCACTTCTTTCTCTACCTAGAGATTTCCGTTTTTTAACAGCAGGGCCTGTTTAATGAATAAGATGCTCGTTTAGAGAATGAGACGGCATTAAATTGGATTTTTTTTTTCCCCGGCAAAGAGGGTGGTGGTGAATGAATTATCCCCAGCCTCTAATTTATTGCCATTTAAATTGCGGAATCATTTCAGAAATTATTTCAGGTTCCGTTAATGAGTTTTTAGTTGGCAATGTGAAATGAGATGGAACTCTAATGTGAACGGAGTAGGATTGGTCTTAATTTAATCACGGCGAGCGCCGCAGCAGTAGATGGCCGCAGCGGCACTGAAATGGAACTCATTTGAACTTCCGTCTATTTTTTTTTCTTTTCCCGTCTTTTTTTATTAGATTTATTTCTTCCCCACAGGCCTCGGACTCTCCTTCAACCTCCAGCCGTCGCTGACCATAATTGGGAAGTACTTCCAGGTCAGGAGACCCATCGCGAACGGCCTCGCCATGGCAGGAAGTCCGGTGTTCCTCTGCACTCTGGCGCCTCTCAACCAGTTCCTGTTCGATCACTTCGGCTGGAGGGGGGGCTTCTTCATCCTTGGGGGCATGCTGCTGAACTGCTGCGTGGCCGGATCACTGATGAGGCCTTTAAGTGACGGTAGGGTTGCTGCTTACCACACCTTTAATTGAGAGGTAGTGGAAGTACCTTCACTTCGGCCCAAAGCTTCAGCCCAAAGCTTTGGCCCAAAGCCCAAAACCAACCTCTGCAGTGATGCTAATTTCTACTAGCACCCCTAAGCGTTTCTAATGTTATGTTAGCTAAGACTGATTCACTTGGACGTTTCTTGGCTCTTTTTGATTACGAATACTGACATTTGAAGCTTATCTTTTGGCTCATAACAGATCTTAATATATACACTGAGCGAGCACTTTTTACACTATTAGGAACACTATGCCAATACCAGGTAGTGTACACGACTATATATCATCACTGTCACGCAAAAACCTTTTATCTCTAGTATCGGTGGGCCTGTGTCCATTGCAGCCATGGTTTTCTGTTCTTGGCTAATAGCAGTGGAAAGGACATGGCCTTCTGCTGTTGTAGCCCATGCTCCTCTGGCATTCTGACCACAATTATACCGAACCTTTCTGTCATTTACATTTACAGCATTTAGCAGAAGCTCTTATCCAGAGCGACTTACAAAAGTGCTTTGCTATTTACTCAAGAAAAACCTCAGCTAGTTTGAATAGACAAAAATTTAAAGATACCTCTAAGCTTAGACACTGCTAAATACTAGTCAATAAGGAGACCATAGTACTCTACTCTTCACCCAAGTATTCTCGGAAGAGATGAGTCTTCAGTCTGTGTTTGAAGATAGCAAGCTTGAACCCATCTAGACGTTCTCTGTTGACCTCCCTCATCAACAAGGCGTTTCTGGTAGCAGAACTGCCGCTCACTGCTGAAAGTCCCAAGAGATCAACAGTTCTAGAAATACTGAAACCAAAACAGACAATTATTCTTTGCTCAAAATCAATGATCAGATTTTTTTTTATCCCCATTCTGATGGTTGATGTGGACGTTACTTGAAACTGCTGACCCATATCTGCATGATTTTATACACGGCACAGCTGCCACACAGCTGTGTGGCTAATAAGATGAATGTGTAGGTGTACAGACGTACCTAATAAAGTGCTTGGTGAGTGTATGTTGTAAGTTCCATTAGTAGTTCCATTTCAAACTGACTGAAACATGGTTAGGCTTCCACTACGTATCTACGACTTCCAGAATACTGGTAGCTAAGCTGACGGCTAAGGCCTTCATTACAGTTCCTGAAGTTCTAACCAATGGGAATCTACCTAGATATCACAGTAAAAACCCTGATTGGACAATTTTCTGCTGGGTGTTTTTTCTGTTGGCTTGTTTTCCACCAAAAGCCTGGAAGACCCAAAGGGTTTGCTACTAACATCATCTTATTATTTTTTATATTTATTACACAAGAAATTGGTCATTTTGCTGCCTAACCATACCCAAATCAGCATAGTCGGAGCCGGGCCATACTCGAGTTACGCAGCCACTAAGGGCCCCAACGCCACCGGGGGCCCCCAAGAGATCCAAGATATCATGATGAAAAATACATATTTTAATAATAACATTGAATATTAAAACGAGATGGTATTACACAGGTAAAAGCTATTTTTATATAAATCAATTACTGCTGGTGGCTGCTGCAACTGATGGGCAAATGCAGATATGTGCCGCTTGGGTGGTCAATTAAGGCCCGAGCACTTCAGCGTACTGCACAATATCTCTCTCCCTATGAAATAATGAAGCATCTGGTGCTGAGGTGGTGTGCTTTAGGGGGCCCAAATGAAAATCTGCTTAGGGCCCCATATAGGCTTGGGTCAGCCCTGAGCACAGTGGTGCCAGCAAGGCAGTACCAGCTGGGTTAGTAGGGGCTTAACCCCTTAGAGCCGCCACTTCACTTCCATGACTAAATTATTGTCATAATTAACATCAGTTTAATAGGTCCTACAATAGAGCCCTGTGGGATTCCACAACATACACTAAACCAAAGAGTTTTTCAATCGTTTCTGCCTTAGGATTAATAACTGGAAAAATAAAGGGGTTCAAAGGGTTAAGTCAGTCCTCGTCAGTCCTAGAATTTGAACTTGATGCCTAATTTTCTCAATGTTGTTTTTTTTATTCCCAGCAAACAAACCCCAGTCTAACGTAGCCGAAAAGACAAAAACCCCCAACGGAAACGGCGTAGATGGCCAGGCCAGTGACCAGAAGCCCCATCACAATAGAAGCTGCACTGGCAACACCAGCTGCTGCATGAACCTGTCTCTCTTCCGGCACAGAGGCTTCATCATCTACCTGATCGGGAACATGCTGATGTTCTTCGGCTTCTTCTCTCCCATGATCTTCCTAGCGCCGTACGCCAAGCACCGCGGTGTGGACGAGTATTCCGCCGCCAGCCTGCTCTCGGCCCTGGCGCTGGTGGACATGATTGCCCGGCCTGGAACGGGCCTGCTGGCCAACACCAGGTGGGTCCGGCCCAGGGTCCAGTACCTCTTCAGCTTCGCCATCACCTACAATGGCGTGTGCCATCTGCTGTGCCCGCTGGCGTCGGGCTACTGGGGCTTGGTGGCGTATGCGGTCTGCTACGGCCTGGTGTACGGCATGGTGTGCGCCCTGCTCTTCGAGTGCCTAATGGACCTGGTTGGACCCTGCAAGTTCTCCAGCGCTGTGGGACTGGTCACCATCCTCGAGTGCTGTCCAGTTCTTCTGGGACCACCCATCGCAGGTATGTTTAAGAGACAGCATGTGGTATTGGGGGGGGGGGGTTCTTATGGAGGAATCAGATGAAGTGCTGAAATGCCTGCCTTCTTCTGTTGCTCTCTCTCTCTCCTGCACCTCTATCCCGCCCTCCTTCCTGCGAGCGTGACTAATGTGAGTACACAGAGGCAGGGTGGGAATGCTTTCCAGGGTGTCATTATTGTAAGACATTCCAGCAGAATTGGATTATGGTCGGTAAGGGAGCAGACCTGGGCTTGGAGAAAGCGGTGGGCGAGGCCGCAATTGGTCACGCTTATTTACTGCCGCAAATCGGGCGTAGCCGCTCCGGCTTTCAGGGCACGCCTACCCCCCCTGCCTGCCCGCCTGCCGCACGAGGATTCGGCTGCAAATTGCCGAGCGTTTTTCCAAAGCTAAGTAGCTGTAAGCGTAATGAAGTCTCCTCGCTCTTCTCACTCCCTCTCAGAGCGCCCGGTCCCTCTCGGCCAGCGCTAAACTGCCAGAGCCGCCTGCGGCCTCCTGACCTGCTGACCGCGCCGCTGTTGTGTTAGCAGCCCTTACTGCTAGCCTTTGCACAATTTTAGGACCCTTTGGGCTTTGGGGTTTCATCTGTAGGCCTCAGCTGGTCTGTGTGATTGGGAATGAATATATGAATGAAGAAAGGAAATATGGTGCCTGTCAAAAGTTTGGGGACACTCAGTTGGGCTACATTGTCTCACATGTAGCCTTTTAACATTATAGTTTATGTATCTTATAGTCGTAGCCGTTTAGCGTTGGGCAAACTGTTCGTTTTTGGACATATTGTGCTCCATCCACATATGCATCCACATATTGGACCGAGTCTGGTTTCACAGTGCTAATTCTTGGGCTACAGAGCTCCATGATTTGTTAGCTTTTTGGAAGTTCATAATTCTGTTAAACCTTTAGAGATGCATAGGTTTTCCCAATGATTTAATGTGAAAGAATGTGGGTTATTTGTCCACTTATTTGAACAGCATTTTACAGAGCGTCGGCCAAATGTCGTACATGTAAATCGTAACGGTTACGGAAAAAATGGATTTTCAGTTTTTACCGTTTTTGACTTTTAGACCTCATATGAATCTGGAAGTTGTTCTTTACAGTGTGTCCAAATTTCTTGATGAATGGACCCATTGAAATGCTCCATAATGACTTGGAATACAATATTTGTACATTGACATCCATTGAAAGTTCAGGAGGTTTTCTCCTTATCCTGTAAAGTCGCTTTTTTAGAGATATACCCATCCCTCCCCGCAAAAACTCCCTTCAGGGAAGTAGGACCACCACTCCGTTCCCAGTTTCCAGGATATTGTATATAATCTGAGGGTGTCAGGGAGCCGCAAAGACTTTAGCACATAGCTCTTTATGTTTGAAGGTATGATGCATGTCCAAAAGTTTGTGGACTAATGAATGCATTTCACTACTTTAAGTTGCACCCATTGCTGACACAGATGTGCAAATGCACACACACGCACACAGCTTGTCTAGTGCCTGTAGAGAAGTACTGCCAATAGTATAGGACTCTCTGGAGCAAATAAGCATGGACCTATTGGCACCATGCCTAATTCCAGGCGTGGGCTAGAGGGGTATAAAGCCCCCCAGCATTGAGCTGTGGAGCAGTGGAACTGGAGCAATGTTCTCCGGAATAATGGTGCTCTATTCAGTACCTTTGGGATGAGTTGGAGGGTTGGGGGTTTAAGAAAGTTCTTATAAACGTCTTGGTGTTTATCAAGTTTTTTTTTCTGAAGAAAAGCTTTTGTAAATCCGTCCCAAGGATTTCTTAGACCCCTTTGATTCCGTAGACATCTGCTTGGCCTTATTTTTACTGCTGACTAAAGCTTGTGAGAAATAGTCCAGTACAAAACCCACAGAGGTGAAAAAGGAGATATGAAAGCTAAGCTGAAGGTTATCCGGATTCACCTTGTCCCTCATTCTGTGTGTGTGTGTCTATGTGTGTGTTCTCTCATATCCTTCGAGACGCTGTGTAATTAAACGGCCTTCCTCTATGGCTCGGAAATGCCTCGCCTTCTGAAGAGCCCCATCTTTTTCGGCACGCTTTCATTTTGTTTTGATTTTCTGGATGTAAACACGGAGAAGAGAAGCCACACAGAGAGTTTTTTCACAAGCCATTAATGAAGCTCTTCACCTGGCAAAACAACCCGACGCCGTTTGAGAGATTTCATGGTGGTCCTGGTTTAGCTTCATGTGGAACCGTGCTAAATCACACAGTGTGCTAAAAGGCTGAACTGCATAGGCTGGAATGCACTGATGGAGAAGCAGCTGGACGTGTGAGTGGCTGATGGTGTACAGAAGCAATATAGACAGTGGATGGACAGACAGATTGACCTATCCATGCTTCCCCCACAAATGTGCTCTTCTGTGCTACCGGTGGGAGAAAGTTGACGTTGTAGCTTGATAGAATACCTGACATTTTACTAATGCTGCATGATATTGGAAAGAATATTGTTGGTCTGCAATATAAAAAAACGACAGGACTTTTTACCCGATTTCTCCAGGAGTTAATGATCCACCATGGCAATGCTGGAACAGTATATCGTGCAGCCCTTCATTTCACCGTAGCATGGCTAATATTTTACAGTAGCAAGGCCGAGGTCTTACAGTCTTACAGTAACATGCTCGACAATTTGCGTTAGCATGACTATCATTGTAAAGCAGTGTGCTTGACATTTTACAGTAGCATAATTAATGGTTAACAGTAGCATACCTGCCATTTTACAGCAGCATGGCTGACGTTTTACACTAGCAGTGGCATACAGTAACATACTTTACAGTTTACAGTAGCATGCTTGACCATTTAAAGTGGCTGGAATTTTACTGTAGTGTGGTGTTTACTGTAGTGAATGTTTTAAGTTCGTTTGACAGTAGTTTGGTTGACATTTTGCACTGGCTTGTTTACGTTTTACAGTAGCTTGTTTAAGGTTTTACAGTAATTTTGTTTCCCTTTTTACAGTAGCTTGTTTAAAATTCTACAGTATCTTTTTTATACATTTACAGTAGTTTAGTTTTCCCCTTTTACAGTAGCTTGTTTAAAGTTTTACAGTCTCTTGTTTATACATTTTACAGTAGTTCAGTTTCCCCTTTTTACAGTAGCTTGTTTAAAGTTTTACAGTATCTTGTTTATACATTTCACAGTAGTTTAGTTTCCCCTTTTTACAGTAGCTTGTTTAAAGTTTTACAGTATCTTGTTTATACATTTTACAGTAGTTTAGTTCCCCCTTTTTACAGTAGCTTGTTTAAAGTTTTACAGTATCTTGTTTATACATTTCACAGTAGTTTAGTTTCCCCTTTTTACAGTATCTTGTTTAAAGTTTTACAGTATCTTGTTTATACATTTCACAGTAGTTTAGTTTCCCCTTTTTACAGTATCTTGTTTAAAGTTTTACAGTATCTTGTTTATACATTTCACAGTAGTTTAGTTTCCCCTTTTTACAGTATCTTGTTTAAAGTTTTACAGTATCTTGTTTATACATTTCATAGTAGTTTAGTTTCCCCTTTTTACAGTAGCTTGTTTAAAGTTTTACAGTAGCTTAATTTCCGTTTTAAAAGTAGCTTGTTTGACATTTTACAGTACCGTTTACAGCACAGTTTTACAGTAGCATACCCAACAGTTTACAGAGTCAGACACTTTACAGTAGCATGCTTGACAGTTTACAGTGGTTTACATTTTACTGTAGTGTAGCTGATGTTTTACATTAGCTTGTTTGAGGTTTTACAGTAGCTTGGTTAACATTTTTACAGGAGCTTGGTTGAAGGTTTATAGCAGTGTCTGCCTAAGGTTTTACAGCAGGATTCCAGTAGCACCCCTAACAGTTTATGGTGGCTAGTGCAGTGTGTCTAATTTACATTAGCATTTTACAGAAGCTTGGTTAAAGATTTACAGCGCCATATCTGACATTTTACAGTAGCTTGGCTCACGTTTTACAGTAGCTTTACTGAAGTTTCTAAACACCTTTCTAGCCACAATTTCCTAATATAACGTCACTGTGGCCAAATCAGAAATGGTGACAAATTGCCTTAAGCTATATAAATACACCTTATCACATCATATAGGCTAGACTAAATATAGCTATATCACAAAAATGCTAAAAAAAAAAAGACTACAGAGAAGTTTTTCTGCCACTGCTCAGCTTCGAATCCTTATTGAAAGTTGCCGGGTGGCGAGCGATGACAGCAACCCTCGTCAACATGGACGTGGGAAAACAGAAAAGAAAGCCTCAGAGCCGAATGGACAACAGTGAGACAGCATGCATAAGAAATAATTCAGGGTTGGTGTGAATTCAGAACCATTTAGACTTGAAGCCAGGAACTCCACCGAAGTCCACCTCTCTCTCCAGAACTACTGCAGCCAAACGCACAGATGGATGCTCACTTAGATGCTGCAGTGTTTTTGCTATACCAGCTATATCTGAAACTTGGGTCAGATTGCCTGAACACAGAAAGGTAGGCCATGTTGTAGCACACCTTTAATGAGTGCGCATTGTTTTGGACACCTGTTCAGTGTTCCAAATTGGACTGCTTTCTCTTGGCCAGTCTGGTTTAACTTTTGGCCGGCTTCATTATAGAGGACCTGGCAACTCTGTCTGGTTTCCCTTTAATGAGGTGGAAATATCTGGGCATCGTTGAATCTGCTCTAAGACCCAGGTATTGAGGCGTGTGTTTAATAGAGTAAATAAGCACCTACTTACTAACTCTCTGACATACACACGTGTTTGTTTTTAGACATTATAAGGATGCATTATATACTCGATGTGTATGTGTAAGTGCCTATACGTAATAGTAATAGATCACATATGTATTATATATATATATATATATATGTAAGCACTAATATATAATACATATGGGACATATTACTATTACGTATAGGCACTTCCATAAGGATATGTTACACACACACACTATATTTATATATATATATATATATATATATATATATATATATATATACACACACACTACATATGGAATATATTACCGATACATGTGTGTGTGTATACTTAATATATGGTAATTATTATAAAGGAACTATAGGAACTATTTATTATACATTTATTATTAGATATATAATAAATAGTTATATATGTTAAATAATAGTGTACATATATAGTTTTTTATATGCCTATATGTAATAGTAATATGTCCCATATGTATTATATATTAGTACATATATATATGTTTTAATAATGTGCCCCAGTTTTTGGTGCTGATACTGTTCGACTTGCATAAAAAGAACAATTTGTCCTGGAAACGTACGAAAACAAACACACTCTTACACACACATACACACATATTCAGCACTGTCCTCTGGCGGGCCAGAGTCATTACGTCCCTCCAGTACCCAATCTCCTTGTTACGCAGACGTCTGAGCGCCACTCCCCCAACACCTCTGGGTCAGCCTAATGAGGAAGAAGAGAGGAAATGGCAGTAATTAGCCTTTTGCTTTCCTGGTTTTTAATGAATCTTGGTTCATCCCCCCCTCACTCATTAGAAGCCCTTACCTGTGTGATAATTAAGCAATGAGTACATGTGAGGGGAAGGGAACGAGGGCAGAAAAAAACGAGGTGACTTCAACAGATGGAGCGTAATTACTGCATCGCCAATCAAGAGCCGGCCATAACGAGGATGCCGGGCATCGGCACGCACCCCGAAACAACGCAGCGCCGCCATCAATCAAAACTGCCCGCTTTGTTTGGTGTGGTCGAGACCGAAGGGCACAACGAAACTCCCCCATTATAATCTTCGCAGCAGCAGGACTCATTAGGAGCAGGGTTTTAATTGGTGTAGCTGCCCCGAAAACTGCCCTTCGGCCCCGCAGCACCACTTGTTGGTCGGCACGCTACTGCCTTCAGTCTGTTCCTGGACAGAAACCTGGGAAGTTTGCTGCAGTAACAGCCTCTACTCTTCTGAGAAGGCCCGACACTAGAGGCTGCAACAGTGCTGTGTGTGGATTTGATTGCATTCAGCCACACAAGAGTAGTAGTGAGGTCAGGTACCATTGTTGGGTGGTTAGTTCTGCCACTCCAACTCATCCTAAAGATAAGTAAGGGTGGAGCTCCATTACTCCAGAGACCACAGTTCAACTGCTCCACAGCCCCTCTAGCCCATGCTCACCATAGGGAATGGGAATGTGTGCATAAATAAGCATGTGCCTCCTTGTTCATCATGCTCCACACGTAGACCCCATTCGTCTTGTTGTGGGGGAAATTTGCAGGGAAAATTGCTGAGGTATTTTGTCCCAAAAATCTGCTCAAGTGTGACTGTTCCTGATTTGGGCATGAAGTGGATCTAGCTATCCAGTCAAGACAACAGCTAATGCTTTCATTCTCGTCAGATGTGTCCCATTGCTCCGAGCGCAGTCAGTAAAAGTGGAGCTGGTTCAGTTTGATCTCCAGTGAATCAGACAGGACTAAGAAAACTAACCCAGCGCAGAAGTGTGGAAGTCAGAGCACTGCATCTACACAGTTCCTGCCCTCTCACCCTGAGCGGAGCCAGGCAGTACAGACCTGTTGAGTGTCTGAAGTTGCACACTGACAGTGTAGCTAACAAGGAGTGGAAGCATGTGGCCTTTTTAGCTGTTGATTAGCTGTTTTTAGCTGTTGATTGGTTTTTTTTAGCTGTTGATTGGCTGTTCTTAGCTGTTGATTGGCTGTGTTTAGCTGTTGATTGGCTGTGTTTAGCTGTTGATAGGCTGTTCTAAGCTGTTGATAGGCTGTTTTTAGCTGTTGATTGGCTGTTTTTAGCTGTTGATTAAGCTGTTCTTAGCTGTTGATTTGCTGTTTTTTAGCTGGCGATTAAGCTGTTTTTTAGCTGTTGATTGGCTGTTTTTAGCTGTTGATTAAGCTGTTCTTAGCTGTTGATTTGCTGTTTTTTAGCTGTTGATTAAGCTGTTCTTAGCTGTTGATTTGCTGTTTTTTAGCTGGCGATTAAGCTGTTTTTTAGCTGTTGATTGGCTGTTTTTTAGCTGTTGATTGGCTGTTTTTAGCTCTTGATTGGCTGTTTTTTAGCTGTTGATTGGCTGTTTTTTAGCTGTTGATTGGCTGTTTTTTAGCTGGCGATTAGCTGTTTTTAGCTCTTGATTGGCTGTTTTTTAGCTGTTGATTGGCTGTTTTTTAGCTGTTGATTGGCTGTTTTTTAGCTGTTGATTGGCTGTTTTTAGCTGTTGATTGGCTGTTTTTAGCTGGCGATTGGCTGTTTTTTAGCTGTTGATTGGCTGTTTTTAGCTGGTGATTGGCTGTTTTTTAGCTGTTGATTGGCTGTTTTTAGCTGGCGATTGGCTGTTTTTTAGCTGTTGATTGGCTGTTTTTTAGCTGTTGATTGGCTGTTTTTAGCTGGCGATTGGCTGTTTTTTAGCTGTTGATTGGCTGTTTTTAGCTGGTGATTGGCTGTTTTTTAGCTGTTGATTGGCTGTTTTTTAGCTGGTGATTGGCTGTTTTTTAGCTGTTGATTGGCTGTTTTTAGCTGGTGATTGGCTGTTTTTTGCTGTTGATTTAACTGGTGATTTAGCTATTATGCTGTTTGTTTAGGCCTTTTGAGCTGTTAATGAGCTGTTTAGCTAATGATTTATCTTTTGATTATACCTGTTTTCAAGCAGTTCCTTAATTAATTAACTGTTTCTTAGGTGATAATTTAGCTGTTACTCTTCCTGTACCCTTCCTTTAGCTGGTAGCTAAAGGGATTTATCATTAATCAATGTTTTATCCATTGATTTAACTGTTGATTTTAGCATGCTAGCATAGCTAGTTTTAGCTTAGCTGTTTTTCGTTGTTGATTTAGCTGTTTTAGCTGATTTCCACCACTGTGTTATCTTTCCTTTGCAGGCGCTCTGGTGGACATGTTCGGAGACTACAGCTACATGTTCTATCTGTGCGGTGTCATGATGCTGACCGCCGGCCTTTTCCTCTTCATCATGAACTACTTTAACTACAGGCGGCTGGACCGGGCCAGGCGTGCCCAGGAGAAGAGCCTTGAGCTGCAGGAGAAAACGGGACAGTGTGGGGTGCAACAAAGTGACCTTGTAGTGGAGGGAGAAGACCATCAAAGCCATGTAGAAGACAACGGGACAATTCAAGTCAAAGCAGAGACAAAAGACAATCCAGTGTAAAAAAAATATTGAAGTTATTGAATGTTTTATTGATTTTTTTTTATTTTAATGAATTGTATTTTGTTTGTCTGTGGAATTCAGTATTTTTGGCAGTTGCCCAATTTTTGTTTTGAGTGACCTTTTGTATCTGCTGAAAATTGAAAGCCTTGTTTTTTATTTATTAAAAAATATATAGTCAATAGAGTCTTTTCTTTACAATTTTGTAACAAATCCTCATAAGCTCATATTATTATTATTATTATTATTATTATTTTATTATTCATTATTATATCATTTGTAAGTGCTAACTGCCCTTTACACTGTATGAGCGTTTCACATTATTATTAAGGGGTTCTGTGTTAAAGGGTTCTGTGTACTAAACTAAACTAAAGTTCTACAACATTTTAAAAGGTTCTCTAAAGAACTATATGCAACATGTTTTTCAAAAAGCTAGGAAAAAGGAGTTCTGTACATTTCTGAGAAATGGGGAGTCTTTTCCTTGTCTACAAAAATGTGCTAGAAATGGTTGAGTGATGCCATAGAAGAACCGTGTTTTTATGGAGATGTGTGCCTGTGAAGAACCTTTAAAAGACCCCAAAAGCTTTCTCTTGCTGCAAACAAACATCTCTGTTGCAAAAATGGTTCTTTATGGAACCAAAAATGGTTCTTCTATGGTGTCGTTCAAAGAACCTTGGCACCTTTATTTTTTAGAGTGTATGTAGAACCATTTAACCATTTAACCATTTAACAGCAGAAAACACACTGAATTTGACATTTTCAGTTCTGATTTGGGCCAATTTCATATGTGTGGTTCTATATAGAACCTTTGTCTTTACTGAAGAACCCTTGAATAACATTTTTAACAGTGTATTCACAAAGCCATATTAAAACAACCATCTTAGCTGTGGTTCTGAGCGCTGTCATGGTTCTTTTTAGAACCGCTGCCTTTACTAAAGAACCCTTGAATATCCCCTCCACCTTTACACCTGAACAGTTGTCAAACTCTGCTTCTTTGAGCTGCCATAAGTATCGAAATCTGATACAGTGACTCAGTCTGAAGAGACAGATTCAGACTGAAACCGATTCCTGAAGTGACGCGTGTGTGTGAACTGTTCAGACCCATGTCAGTTATAGGTGTCATTAAAAAGACAGTGTGAACAGCCAAAAGATTTGGATTTGGTGAGGAAAATAGGATTTGGGCCACTTTACCTGCTGTGTGAATGCAGCCTTAATGGTGTAATTAGAATTAGCACACAAAAAAGAACAGTTTTCTAAACTGTGGTTCTTAGAGTTGTCATTCCATAAAGAACCTTTGTCTTTTATTAAAGAACCCTTGAGAAATCCTTCCTTGTTTAAAGGTGTAATTAGACTACCAAACCAAATAGAACCTTTGTCATTACTAAAATACTTTAAAGAACCCCACTGTTTATAAGGGTGTACTTAGAACACCATACAAAATAGAAGCTAAAATATTTATGAACTGTGGTTCTGTGAAGAACTGTATAGAACCTTTGTGTTCTATTCTAAAGAACCCCAAAAGTACACACACACCCTTTTAAAGGGTGTACTAAAAGGGCTTACAAAATGTGAGCTGAGATGTGGTTCTCAGAGTTGTCATCATTTCATATAGAACCTTTAAAAACCCTTAAGGTGTAATTAGAATACCAAACCAAAAAAACCCTGAAATATTTATGAACTCTGGTTCTTAAAGAACCTTAATATGGTATTAAGATCACCATACAAAACAAAAAGCTGTGGTTCTTTAAATTGTCACGGTTCCATACGGAACCTCTTCTTCTCTTCTTCTTCCTTGTTTAAAGGTGGAGTTGTCATGGTTCCATATAGAACCTTTGTTTTTGACTAAAGAACCTTCAAAGTACACCCCACGTTTTTAAGGGTAGGCTTTGAATACCATACAAAACAAAAAGCCTTTCTAAACTGTGGTCCCTTGAGTTGTCATGGTTCTATATAGAATCCCTGTCTTTACTAAAGAACCCTTGAATAGCACCTTTTTCAGCAGTGTATTTACAAAGCCATTTCACCCCCCCCCCCCTTTTTTTTATTTTTAGCTGTGGTTCTGAGAGTTGTCATGGTTCTGTATAGAACCCTTGAATAACCCCTCCACCTTTTCTGTGAGTGTTATTAGAATTTCGCACCATTGCCTTCACTGAGGAACCTGTGAGGAACCCTTTGAAAACTGTGAATGTTGAAAGAACCAGTAGAAATGTTTTGGGAAATAAAATCCTAAGAATGTTTTTGAAACTTCTAAATGTTTTATCCCCTCTTAGAACCTCATCATTCTTATAAAGTGGCCAGTGAGCAGAAGTACAAGGTAGGTGTTTCTAATAAAGTGGCCAGTGAGCAGAAGTACAAGGTAGGTGTTTCTAATAAAGTGGCCAGTGAGCGGAAGTACAAGTAGGTGTTTCTAATAAAGTGACCAGAATAAGTGAGTAGAAGAGGTAGGTATGTCTAATAAAGTGAACCTCAACCTCAGTATTACTTTAGCGATATGAGGCATTGCTATGAGAACAACGGGCTAAATCAGGGGTGCAGTATAAGGAGGGGGCGGGGGGCCGGGGGGGATTCAAAGGGCCTGTGGGTAACAGGAGCCCTAAAAAAATATTAATTGAGTGTTTTGAGTCGGGCCCAAAATCCCTTGCAGCGCCCCTGGGTTAAACTAAGACACTACCTCTAAACTTCAGGGTGCTGTTGAGGCTCCAGTGATGGTATCCAGTGGGGGAGTGTTCACAGTTCGCTGCTATCCTGGCCTTTGTTTTGCACAGTGGAGGAACACTTTGGATTAAGCTGGTTCTGTAGATTTCAGCAGACAAATGAAGGTCTTAGCCAATCCTTTGCTGTTTCTGGTGTCTGTGTGAAATTCTACTGTAAGCTTCTTTCCATACTCATCTAAATGTAACCTCTCCTGCCGCCTATAAAGCATCGTCTGATTTTGGATGACTTTTGGAAACTAAGGAATGGTTGTGCCTAACAGTTGCTAGTGCAGACAGTTGTGTCCAGACAGTTGCTAGTGTTTTGCTCTGTGGTTGCTGTGGTATTCCAGGTGGTTTCTATGGTGTTGCTAATACCAAATTTCATCTTTCGCTTCTTAGAGAGCCTCCTTTGAAATATCTTGTCATTTCAGATTCCCAGTGGGTTTAAATTGGGTCACTTTCTCACTTTAGGCCAGTTCTGCGGCCTTTTCTCTGCTGTCAAACCTACAGAAGCCTCAGGGTCATTAAAGGTGGGACTCTATAAGGGGCTTTACTGTCTGCGCGGCCTTTATGTTCATCATATGTACATACATTTATATACTCACACCAATTAAGCAGAACGAATTAAAGCAACAGTATGTAACATTCCTTCATTCCTACTTGTGTAAAATGACTCTACTCTACTTTCTGTATCTCTACAGGGTTCACAGATAGATTTGTTTTTATTGTAGAGGAGTAAAAGGGAATTACTCTCCACGCCTGTAGGGGGAGCCCAGGAGCAAAAAGTACTAAATCTCACATAATGCTGCTTTAAGCATTACACAAGCAACCATAGAACAAGCTATATCTATCTCTCCATCTAACTGTCTACACTATATGTCCAAATGTTTGTGGACACCCCTTCTAATGAATGCATTTAGCTACTTTTGCTGACACAGATGCAAATACACACACACACACACACACACACACACACACACACACACTGTCTAGTGTGTCTAGTCCCTGTAGAGCAGAAGTACTGCCAAGAGAATAAATAGGACTCTCTAGAGCAGATGACTCTCTAGTTCTCTGGACTGATGGTTGGTGCTCCATTCAGCACATTTGGGATGAGTCGTCATGCAACATCCTGACCTGACTGATGCTCTTGTGGCTGAATACAATCAAATTCAGAAACAGTTATTTCAACAATAGCAACAATTAACTCTTTTTAATATCCTTGATTAGGAATGAAGCAATGGATGAGCAGGTGTCCCAATACTTTTGTCCATACAGTGTATCTATGTATCTCTGGTTCTCTCTCTCTCTCTCTCTCTCTCTCTCTCTGGTTTGATAATGCCAGCTGAAGTGGGGAAAGGGAGGGAGTGAGGGGGGTTGGTGTTAGGGTTTAGTGTGCAGCTGTGACGATTCGCAGCGTTAGTCAATTTTTCACACCGATTAAAAAGTCGAGTTACAAGTCTGGAAATGTCAGAGCTACAGGCGTGACTGGATAATGAAGCAGAGCCCAGCGCAGCAGAACTGTGCCTCCAAGCCTTTTTAGCCGGCTCCTCGTTTGCATCTCTCTCGCTCTCACTTTCTTACCCTCTCACTCTCTCTACTTTCTCTCTCTCTCTTTTTCTATCCTTTCTTATTCTCTCTCTCTCTCTCTCTCTCTCTCTCTCTTCATGATTCTCTCTGTTCTTTCTCTTGATCTCCCCTCTTCCCTGGCAGTTTAAACAGTCCATCGCATTTTCTGATAGAGCCGATACGGGAATGCGAGAACCATTGACTGTTCCATGGTGTTGTAGAACCACCTCTCTCGCCCTCTCCAGCTTTTCTCCCACTAATCTCTCTCTCTCTCCCTTTTCACTCCCTCGCTCTCTCTCCCCTTTGTCTACCCCTCTCTCCCTTTTCTCTTCCTCTCTCTCTCTCTCTCTCTCTCTCTCTCTCTCTCTCCTTTTTCTCTCCCTCTCTCTTTCCCTCTCTCTCCTTTTTCTCTTCCTCTCTCTCTTCCTTCTCTCTCTCTCTCTCTCTCTCTCTCTCTCTCTCCCTTTTCTCTCTCTCTCTCTCTCTCTCTCTCTCTCTCACTCTCTCTCCTTTTTCTCTCCCTCTCTCTCTCTCCCTTTTCTCTTCCTTTTCTTTACCTCTCTCTTCTTTTCTCCCCCCCCTCTCTCTCTCTTCTCGTTCTCCACTCCCCATCTCTCTCTCTCTCTCTCTCTCTCTCTCTCTCTCTCTCTCTGTATAGTGCTCTGGCTCTGTCCGTGGTCCTGAAACACAGTAGAGCTCAGACAGGACGTGGCCTCTGTTCACCGGTTGGTTCTTTCTTATTCACTCACACAGCTCTCCTTCACTCTCTCCTTCCAGCCTCCATCAGTTTGGAGCTCTGATGTCCTTTAAGGTCTTGGCTAGAATTTAAAGCACCAGTGTCCATATAATTTCCTATACTGGCCACTTTATTAGAAACACCTACCTTGTGCTTCCGCTCATTGGTCACTTTATTAGAAACACCTGCCTTGTACGTTCATGTAGTGGTCACTTTATTGGAAACACCTATCTTTTAAGTTCATGTAGTGGCCATTTTATTAGAAACACCTACCTTATACTTCCACTTTCATGGTCTCTTTATTAGACACACCTACCTTATTCTACTCACTTATTCTGGCCACTTTATTAGAAACACCTACTTGTGCTTCCACTCATTGGCCACTTTATTGGAAACACCTACCCTGTGCTTCCACTCATTGGGCACTTTATTAGGAACCACCTCCACCTTATGGAGCTGCATGGGAGCCATTTCCAATAAAGTGGCCAGCAAGCCTCCAGTACAGCTGTGTAAAATGTATAGTTGCAGTTTTCTCAGCAGTGTGTGATTGTGTGTGAAGGGAGAGAGGTTGTGGGGATGTGTGTGTGTGTGTGTGTGTGTGTGTTTTGCTGGGGGAAGTTACAGAAATACTGTGCCATCAGTCACTTCTGTGTGTGTGTCCCATCTGGGTAACGCGAGAGGTAATGAAAGTAATTTGATGTACATGTATAATTAATCCCCCCCTCTCTCCCTCTCCCTCTCTCTCTCTCTCTCTTTCTCTCTCTCTCACTCTGCATGTGTGTGTGTGCTGATGGCACTCGCCCGGGGCCTGTGATGATGGAGTGTATTTATTATGTGCTCTTGAAGGGGGTTCTGTGGAAGGGCGTGGCCCAGTGACACACTAACGCCTGCCTCATCAGTCCTGCCGTTCTGCACCGGCCAGCCGGCAGAATATGGAGCACGCCACAGCCATAGAGGAACAGATACTCTCTCGCTCACACACTCTCTCTCTTTCTCACTCTCACCTTCCCCCCTCAATTCTTCTCCCATTCCCTCTCTCTCTCTCTCTCTCTCGTTTCCGGTTACTGTCTCTCTCTCTCTGTCTCTCTCCCTTCAGTTTCTCTCTCTTTCTCGTTCTCTTACTTTCATCAGTTTCTCTCTCTCTCTCTCATTCTTATACTGTCTCTCTTTCTCTCGTCAGTTTCTCTCTCTCTCTCTCTCTCTCTCTCTCTCTCTCTCTCTAATTCCTATACTGTCTCTCTTTCTCTCGTCAGTTTCTCTCTCTCTCTCTCATTCTTATACTGTCTCTCTTTCTCTCGTCAGTTTCTCTCTCTCTCTCTCTCTCTCTCTCATACTGTCTCACTTTCTCTCGTCAGTTTCTCTCTCTCTCTCATTCTTATACTGTCTCTCTTTCTCTTGTCAGTTTCTCTCTCTCTCTCATTCTTATACTGTCTCTCTTTCTCTTGTCAGTTTCTCTCTCTCTCTCATTCTTATACTGTCTCTCTTTCTCTTGTCAGTTTCTCTCTCTCTCTCTCATTCTTATACTGTCTCTCATTCTCTTGTCAGTTTCTCTCTCTCTCTCATTCCTATACTGTCTCTCTTTCTCTCGTCAGTTTCTCTCTCTCTCTCTCATTCTTATACTGTCTCTCTTTCTCTCGTCAGTTTCTCTCTCTCTCTCTCTCTCTCTCTCTCATACTGTCTCTCTTTCTCTTGTCAGTTTCTCTCTCTCTCTCATTCTTATACTGTCTCTCATTCTCTTGTCAGTTTCTCTCTCTCTCTCATTCTTATACTGTCTCTCTTTCTCTCGTCAGTTTCTCTCTCTCTCTCTCACATTCTTATACTGTCTCTCTTTCTCTCGTCAGTTTCTCTCTCTCTCTCTCTCTCTCTGATTCTTATACTCTCTCTTTCTCTTGTCAGTTTCTCTCTCTCTCTCTCATTCTTATACTGTCTCTCTTTCTCTTGTCAGTTTCTCTCTCTCTCTCTCATTCTTATACTGTCTCTCTTTCTCTTGTCAGTTTCTCTCTCTCTCTCATTCTTATACTGTCTCTCTTTCTCTCGTCAGTTTCTCTCTCTCTCTCTCATTCTTATACTGTCTCTCTTTCTCTCGTCAGTTTCTCTCTCTCATTCTTATACTGTCTCTCTTTCTCTCGTCAGTTTCTCTCTCTCTCTCATTCTTATACTGTCTCTCATTCTCTCGTCAGTTTCTCTCTCTCTCTCTCTCTCTCATTCTTATACTGTCTCTCTTTCTCTCGTCAGTTTCTCTCTCTCTCTCATTCTTATACTGTCTCTCTTTCTCTTGTCAGTTTCTCTCTCTCTCTCATTCTTATATTGTCTCTCATTCTCTCGTCAGTTTCTCTCTCTCTCTCATTCTCATACTGTCTCTCTCTCTTCAGTTTCTCCCTCTGTCTCTCTCTCTCGTCTCTTACTGTCTCTTTCTTTTTAGTTTCTATCTCTCTCTCATTTCTCGTTCTCTTACTGTCTCTCTCTCTCATTGTCTCTTACTGTCTCTCTCTCTCTCTCGTTGTCTCTTACTGTCTCTTTCTCTTCATTTTCTCTCATGCTCTTACTATCTTTGTCTCTCATCAGTTTCTCTCTCACTCTTTCATTTCCTCTCTTTCTTTCTTACTTCTTCTTTCCATCTCTCTCTCTCTGTTTCTCTCCCCCCTGTCTCTCTCTCTGTCTTTCTCTTTCCCTTCAGTTGCTCTCCCCCCTCCATGAATGGTCAGTCTGGGTGAAGCTGATGGAAAGGCTGAAGTAACTCTTAGAGCTGCACCACTCTGTATAAATGTGGAGAGCAGAAAACCCTCTCAGAATGCACAACACCACCTCCTCCTTGGGGCGGATGGGCTTCAACAGCAGAAGGCCATGTTGGGTTCCACTTGGGTTCCACTGATAAAGCCTGGGAGAGCATACCCTGGTCTGATGAACCTGGATTTCTGCTGAGGCTCACAGATGGTAGGGTCAGACTTTTGCACTAACAGCATAAGACCATGGACACGACCTGCCTTGGGGTCACCTGTCCTGGTTGGTGAGGATGGTGTAACGGAGTGGGGAAGGTTTTCTGGGCACACATCTGGATGCATCTGGATTTGTGAGACGTCATCGTGCCAACATGGACCACTATCTCATAGGGATGTTTCCATCATCTTGTGGAACCCAAGCCTTGCAGACCTGAGGCTGTTATGAGAGCAGTGTCCCTAATAAACTATATTAAGCTTGTTTTCTTCACATCCTCTCTCTCTCTCTCTCTCTCCCCCCCCCCCAGCTGCTGTAATTAATGCCTGGCAAACAGATGTTGAGTGAGGTCGGCAGGTAGCAGATCTGTTTTTTTTTGGTGGGCAGATGATTCTAATGGGCTGCATATGGGTGAGAGATGAACGACCGCCTCTGCCTCCGTGGCATCTGCTGACCGCACTGGCTCTCTGACCTCGCATTTCCCCAATGCTTGGCCAGTGTAAAGCCAGAGTGGACCACCTCTCCACCCCATTCCCTCGCGTCCAGCCATTAAAACACTCCTTCACTCCCTTATACTTCCCTTACATACACTTGCTCTCTCTCTCTCTCTCTTTCTCTCTCTCTCCCTCTCTCTGTTATTCACTTTAAAGCAACATTATGTAGCATTTTTATCTTTTCAAAATAGCAGCTTCAAAATCATGTTGATCCACTATTGACCTGTAACAGGGAGACCAGCATCTCTGCCATTGCTACTCCACGTTTGGAACGCCTGCAACTGCACTATGTAACTCTTGTGAAGCAAGGTAGGAACAGCCAGAACTGCCGAGTGCTGTGTAACCCGAGTCATATTCGCGTAAACTCTACGCGTTACTCTACCGCCTCAGTCCACATGCTTTTTTATCTTTCAGTGGTGGTTCAGTATCTCTCAACTTGTCCATAAATGCATGTAAGCAAGTTGTTCTTGCACAAATTCCACTTCTTGAAAGTAGGGGGAACCCATAAGCAAGACATAGCAGTTCTCACATAATAATGCTTTAAGTAGAGCACCTCCATGTGTACAGCTGTCCATGAGGGGGCGCTCATAGTGTGATTTCTATTTACAGCAGTGGTGGAAAGTGAATTACACTCCCAACCTGTAGGGGGAGCCTAGGAGCAAAAAATACCAATGCACACACACTGCTACTTTAAATGCAAATTGGCCTTACTTGCTCCTGGGCTCCCCCTGCAGTTGGAAGTGGAATTAACACTTTCGGCATTATCTTGCCCGCCCATCCCAGCCAACATGCTCATGTGGGGGCTCACATGAATGGGTGAACCGTGGGCTAGGTGGGTTTCAGGTGGGTTTGTACATTACTGGTGCAGTTACTTCCCAAATGGGATCCATCATTACAGCCCACCCAGTAGGACCTAGATCCCATCTAGGCCCTTATGAAGTGTACAATGGGGCCCATATTTAAGCCCTCCTGGTCCATTCACTGACTTTTGTGGGACCCTAGTGGGTATCCATATGCAGTTCGGCTACCCATACAGGCCCCACATGGGCATGCTAACTGGAGATACTACAGTTAGTGGAGGGTCATGTTTGAAAAGAGAGAGTGGAGGAACCCTATGGAAACCATTGGGCAGTGGCTTCTATTAGAAATGTGCCTTTTATGAAACGCAGGTTATTGATTATGCAGGTCAGTAATTACCACCTATGGTAATGAACTGTATGATACGGTTGCAGCAGATGAGCATTCCTTTAATCCCAGTCTGACCTAATGGCACCAGTGTGAAAGCAGACCCGCTCTGATGCCTCGCGTTCGCTTGGCATGACTATATCTAATCTTCTCTGCAATATGTCATATTTATAATATTTTCCTCGCCATCGCCACCATCATGCTGACGCCGCGGCTCCAATTACCGGCTCCTCCGTGGTTACGTTTACATCGGTGCGTAATGGCTGCTTCCCCCGGGCGGCCTGCCGCTCCTTGGCTCCGGCTTTGGTCTGACCGCACACCTGTGACACAACACTCCCCCACCAGCCCCCCAAAACCACCCAACAACCACACATACACACACACACATAAGTCCCATGCTGTAAGTATCCTGTGTCACTGGACTAACGCTCAATAGAGCTCATTTTTACAGTGGAGATTATTCCGTGTAATTGGGCCTTGTGCGGTAATGACCTTGCAACTTCTTTCCTACCCCCCCCTCCTCTCGCCACCCCCCACCTTCTCTCCCTCGCCGCCACCACTCTCTCTTTCCTCTCTGCAAATTGGAGAAGGGAAATCTGCTTTGACACGGGGCCCAGAAGATGTATTAGCGCGCTATGGTAACTGCCTGCCGCAATAAGGTCGCAGTGGAAGTGTGTAATTAGTGCGTGGTGGCCGTCCCCCAGGAACGGCTTTTTATTACCCCAATATGTCATCGGGAGGGATCAGAGAGAGAAAGAGAGATAGGGAAAAGGAGCGAGAGACTACTGCATAAGCATAAAAGGGGTTATTTTTGTGATAATGCAGAAATTGCAGTAATTACACGTATTTAAACCTGGCTTTTATCAGGCCTTTGCTGGATATTAGTACAAAATAAAAGTCCTTGCTCGTGTGAGTCCTCTTTGATTAATGGCTCACTGCCATTGTGACCACAGAAGAGTGGATCTAGCCTGAAGAGAGCCCAGCTATGGGGCTAATTTGACCCGTTGTCCATGAAGAAGTGTTAGGACTATTCGTTCTGATGGGAAAAAAGATGGTTCTTACAAATAACTACCAAATGAGTCTCCCAGTTTGTGACCAGGCCCAGTCTTGAGCCTTAATTCAGATCCAAACACACACAAACACACACACACATACATACAATAAAAGCACTGTTGCTATAAGAGTAATTAATTCTGTATTGTCATTCATTTCAACAGTCATTTCAACAGTGGACCAGTGGTCTGAGCTCCTGTGGCAGGTGATCTTCTTGAAGTGTCCACTGTTCTCAATGGGAAGTGTAGCTGAGACCATTTACTTGGACACTAGAGGTCAGTCTTGCTCCACTGTAGAAAGAACTCTGATTGTTTTAGGTTTTATATGCAAAACCTCAGTGCTTGACCCTGACCGCAGGCACTCCACCATGCACGCCACACCACACCGACAAATTAGGCTTTTCTGGACAAGTGGTGCACAGAAAGCTGAGGGACAAGGCTTCAGTTTGGTCACCATTATCTGAAAATCGGTGGTTGATATCAACTTTTAGCACCTGGCATCCCCTAGTATGTGCACTTGTTACACATTGGAAGGGCAGGGGGTTGGGGGTGGGGGGGGTGCTCAGGAGATTTTAGGTCGGAGTTCTGGTCGGCTAGAGGTGGATGCATAGAGCCGGGATGTTCGACGCAGAGGTGAAATGAGAGAGGAAAGTATATACAGGGCTTAGGAGGCATCTTAGAACATGGTCCATTGCCCAAAATTACAAGTTACATTCTAACTCCACTTTATGTTTTAAGGTTTTTTTCCCCTTTATGTTCAATTTCAGTGAATTTAGATTCTAGGATGTGCAGAAAATGCAGTATTTAACTTTTTCCCTGTTCACTCACTGACTGTATGGAGTAGAGTTCATGTGTTGTCAAAGGAGAACAGCTGAACGTCTCCAATAAGAATCGGTGGAAATGCTTTAGCTACATTAAAGCAACACTATGAAATATTGGCATTTCTTGCTCCTGGGCTTCCCCTACAGTAAGAGAAGTGTAATTTGCACTTTGAGCCGCCACTAAAGGACATGGTTTTCTGGACGAGCTGAGAGATACAGAACACATAGTGGACGGTAGAGTACTTTTACAGGATTTTACATAAATATGACTCTCTATGCATGAATATTAGTGAAATGAAATTGGCTTGGAAGTCTGTTATTCAGTGTAACAGACCTGCAGGTAAGATTTGCATGTTTCAGACCAGCTTAATCTGGTTAGGATTTCAAACAATGAATATTAACTACCTCACTCAGACTGACCTCAGATTTGATTAGGCCAAATTCCTGTTTCTAAAAAAGCTGGTCTAGCTCTCAGGCAAAACGACAGGCCACAGAAACATGCTAATGAAGGCTGGTAGGGTAATTACACAAGCTCAAACACACTTTTACCGGGATTTGTGCCGCAGGTTATTAACACAAGTAGCAAAAGTAACTCTGAGAAGCTCCACTTCTCTCTTAACTTTAGGATTGGGGTCTTTAAACAAGCAAACAGGCAACACTTACTGGTGAATAGTACTATAAAGCTCTTTACTCTGCTGTTTATTTGCGGTTATCTCAAGCCTTTAATGGTCTGGATGAGTTTATATGTTAAGGATTTATTGGATACGTTCTTTATACACAATCGGACAAAAGTATTGGGACACCTGAGTTTTCCTGCTTCTGTTTAATGAACTGTCTCTACTATCCAGGGAACTCTCTACTGCCTTTCTACTATATTTTGGAGCACTGCTGTCAGGATGTTGGATGATCACCATCCCACCTCTTCCCCAACTCCTCAACTCGTCCCAAAAGTATTGGATGGAGCACCATCCATCATTCCAGAGAACACAGTTCTTCCACTGCTCCACAGCTCAATGCTGGGGGGCGTTATACCCCTATAGCCCACACCTGGCAGTAGGTATGCATGGTACCAATAGGTTCATGTTTGTCTGCTCCAGAGAGTCCTATTCTATTGGCAGTACTTGTGTAGAGGGCCTAGACCAGCTGTGTGGGTGGATTTGCACATCTGTGTCAGTAACAGTTGCAACTTAAAAGAGCTGAATGTATTCATTAGAAGGTGCAATTGTCTGCAATTATTTGGACATACAGTGCATGTACCACAGTCTCCAACATTAGATTAATAAGAATCTATTACATTTCATTTAGACTTTTTAAGACCAACGCCATGATTGGGGTGCTTTAAATGCAGGTTTAGACTAAAGACTTATTAATATCATGACATGTTGGATAATTAAAAAATTCCTGGATTTTTTAATATTGCAGAATATGTATGTAAAGGTAAAGGTAAAGGTAAAGGTGCACATATTTGTATATATATCTAGCATTAGAAAATTATAGAAATTTTATTTTACAACAACAAAAAAACAAACAAAAAAATGTATTACAAAAAATATTACAACCAGCACAGACTCAATCTCAGACTGACAACCAGGGGTAGAATCGGGGTGAAGCGCACATGGTGTAAACTCAGCCAAAATATATGGCTTGGTGAAGGTTTTAACAAAGCCATTCTAAGCACTGAAGCCAAACTGGGGGGACAACACCACAAAAATGTTGGAAAACGGAGCCTCCGGAGCTGTGTTCATTTAAAAATGTTTGTTTTCATAATTCTAATTTATTTCTGTGAAGAAATGAAAAAGCTTTTTTAATTTCAAAAGGCAAGTTTTGTGCTACAATTGCAAGAGGTGGGACCATTCTGGTGATGTCATCACGTTGCTTAGACTGTTCCATTTGTGCAATAGGCTACGAAGGAGTTTTCATAGGACAGTCCTATCGAGGACCTGCCCTACCTGCAGGTCTGCAGCCTAGCCCTTGGAACGCAGCAACATCTTTTAGTACTATTTGAGTACTAATAGCACCCCCTTGTGGGCACTCTTGCTAAATGTACAGGAGGTTTGTGACGTGCTTCATATCTATAAATACAGATTTAGACTAACCATACTGAAACCATGTTGGGTGCAGCAGTACAGTGGAACCCTTCTACATAGAAGCTTCTACAAAAGGGTTTTACATGGCACCCATGTGGTTCTTTGAGCTTTCTACAGAACCCTTGAAGAACCAAAAGAAACAGAGAAAGACATTTCTTCATTTCTGTTGACTGGATTGATTTTTACATGGCGCCCATCCCCATGAACGCTCTCCTAATCACACACACTGCTTATTCACTGATAAACCTAAGACCAGGCAAAGTACCTAAACCGACCTAACATCAGCTCTTTAGCTAAGGAAACCTTGAAAAGAACCCTTGAGAAGATCGGCCTGGTGCTGATAAGAGGGAATTGGATTAGTAATTTCTAATTTGCACTCTGTATCTAGAACTCCCCTATCACATGAAGCTACCACCGCTGAGATGGTGAGGGCTAGCACAAGTACCCAAGAAGTACCCAAGAAGCCAGCCAACCACATCTTTTCATACTGCTGCTAACACAACATTATTGGGCAACCCAACACGCTTGGAGGAGAACACTTACTGCTAGTCCTGTAGCATCAGAGAGAGCATGGCCAGTTATGCTGTCTGCGACTCCTAGCCACGGTTGGCTGTGGCATCATCAGGGATCAAACCTTCAATCTCTTCAACTCAAAGGACAGGACCAGTGCTTCTACAGCTACATCACCTGGGAGCCCCAAACCGCTTCTCTGAACAACGTAGCCTACAGGACAGCCAATCACAATAGGGGGCATTAGCATGTAGCAGCCAGTTGAATGAAATCCAAGGCCAAATCCAAGGCCAAATCCAAGGCCAAATCCAAGGCCTACGAGAGTTTTGCTCATGCTCCACTGTAGCCATTCCACAATGAACACTGGTTACTATCTTCTTCTCCGAGATGGCTCATGATAGCGAGGCTGAGATGTCATCGAAATGGAAAAAGCACCCCATCGACCATCTTTCTAGCCAGGCATATCTGTTGTTCTCTCTCTCCCTCTTTTTCTCTAATGCTGAAGGAAAGGGCGAGCGATTCTGCGGTATATGGGCTCTTTTCTCACTTTGTGTCATTTTCAGGCCAGCGCTCCCCCGGGACCCCCCCAGCCGCGGGCCTGCCGCGTGTAACACATGGGCTCTGTCACGGCGCCTTATTTTAGAGTGCCCCGCTTGGCTGCAGGAGCATTCGCTTTATGTAAATCATATTAATAAATTTGCTCCAAAGTTGCTCTAAGGATTTCCACCCGCGCTACCAGAGGGTGACAGGGAGAGACAGAGTAATCCCTTTTGTTCAGACACGGCTCACTGCGAACCCTCAGCTTGTGCATATGTGTGTGTGTGTGTGTGTGTGTCTGTACAGCTCGCATGTTGTCATAGCCTGCCCTTACCCAGAGCGTTTGTGTCTGCACAGATCTGCTTATTAAATAATCCTGCGGGCTTTACCTCAAACACACTGGCGTCGTAATACTGGTGGTATCAACATTAAGAAGCAGAGCAGAGTGTGAACTGCTCATTCCCTCTTAATGACTCCAATTCACTGACCACACTGATTCATTTCCACTACAACAGTACTGGCCTAGCCATGCTCTGCCTCCCAATGCACTGGTCACTTCTGCATAACCGGTGCCATTTCCATTGCTGCAATAATTTATTTTTTGTTTTTAATCAAGAGCAAAAATCATATTAATACTTGTTTTTTCTCCAAAAACATATTTTCCCACCTCAGCCATAAAGTCCTTACCAATATTATCATTTTCATTCTGACTGGGGAGCCATATTCACCATAAAACATAACAGGGTGGTATGTGACGGGGTGGTACATTTCCTATTATATGGCTTGGTGAAGGTTTTAACAAAGCCATTCTAAGCACTGAAGCCAAACTGGGGGGACAACACCACGAAAATGTTGGAAAACGGAGCCTCCGGAGCTGTGTTCATTTAAAAATGTTTGTTTTTTAAATTTCTAATTTATTTCTGTGAAGAAATGAAAAAGCTTTTTTAATTTCAAAAGGCAAGTTTTGTGCTACAATTGCAAGAGGTGGGACCATTCTGGTGATGTCATCACGTTGCTTCATTAGACTGTTCCATTTGTGCGACCAATAGGCTACGAAGGAGTTTTCATAGGACAGTCCTATCGAGGATAATAGGTCTGCAATAATTTAATCATTTATTTTTTGTTTTTAATCAAGAGCAAAAATCATATTAATACTTGTTTTTCCCACCTCAGCCATAAAGTCCTTACCAATATTATCATTTTCATTCTGACTGGGGAGCCATATTCACCATAATACATAACAGGGTGGTATGTGACGGGGTGGTACATTTCCTCCTCAAATTGCCTGCAGTTCTTCATGTGGTCAAGTTCCTGACCTAGCACGCATGCCAATAGTTTCCACACAGTTGATTTCTTTCCCTGTCTGTTATGCGTGACGGGGTGGTAGGGTTGAGCTTGACTGACTCTATCTAACTAGAACAAGCAACGGTATCTAAACAATGTAAACTAGTCTTCCGGGATCCTCCAAAGGCTCAAATGATGTTGCTTTTTCTTTGTGGTGTCATTTAAAGAAACAGTGTATTATTTATAGAAGAGAGGTCTGAGTTTGTGTGACAGGGTGGTAAGTCAGTGGAACTGAGGGACGGGCACATATCATAATATTTTTATACTTTTAAGTAAGGCTTTTATTAAGAAAAAAAAATCTAATATAAACAGGCACACACTTATATAATCTTGAATAATTATATTTATTTGGTGTTATTGTTTTTATAATGCATCATTAAAAATATATAGAATAAATTACAGATATAAATTCTGTCAAAAAATTAGGAAAAATATATTTGCTAATGAACCCACCCTTCTATAGCTCCCCCTACTACTAGCAATGCTCCCGACACTAGGAGGGTAAGGACCTAACACATGTCTTCTCTGATAGATGCAAAGCCAGTCACGCCTCTTTTCAAACTTTTACCAATGCATCATCGCTGGCCAACTGACACACTCCACTGTGCCAGCTAACAGACGCCTGTGCCAGCCAACATTGCTTTTAAGAGTACTGAGGGGAGAGACTAAGGCCAATTCTGCTCTCTCAGACTCCGGCTGTTGATGGCAAAGTGACCTGGCTCGGGATTCGTACTCACAAACCCCCGGTCCATAGTGTTAACGCATTACACCACTGAGCCACTCGGAGCCACTCCTCTATTGGAATTCTTGTCGTCATTCAGTAGAGCTTGTCCGAACTAGCAACAACTGAAACACTAAACTGTTGGGACGGAGCATGAATAGGTCAATTCCATCCCTGCTAAGTGGATTTTGTAATCTGGAATGTTGATGTGGAGCAGATTAAACCCTGATTGGCTGAATAGAGTGCCAATTGCGTGCATGCTGATTAAAAAACGCATTATGCCTGCGCTGTAATTGGTCACCCTCCCTTCTGATGGGGGTGTTTGGGCCTGTAAGTGAAGGCAGCGAGCCAGACGTGAGCTAAAAAAAAGGAACATTTGCTGGTAATAATGGTTTGGCCATTCATTCTGCTGTCCCCAAGCAGGGGAACCAGCAGATGGAAAATTGCATTACAGACACAAATAGTTTTTTTTTTTTTCCAGTTAAACTACATGGACAAAAGTATTCGGACACCTGCATAGTTGTTGTTACTTCCAAAATCAAGGGTGTTAAAAAGAGACTATCTTGCTTTTGTTGGAGTAACTGTCTCTACTATCCAGAGAAGATTGCTTTCTGCTAGATTGGATGGAGCACCAACCATCATTCCAGAGAACACAGTTCTTCCACTGCTCCACAGCTTAGTGCTGGGGTCTTTATACCTCTCTAGCCCACGCTTGACATTAGGCAGCAGCATGATGCCAATAGTTTCATGTTTATCTGCTCCAGAGAGTTCTATTCTATTGGCAGTACTTCTCTACTGGGACTAGACTAGCAGTGTGTGTGTGTGTGTGCAACTTAAAGTAGCTTTTGAAGGGGTGTCCACAAACATTTGGACACATAGTGTGAATGATAACAGAGTTGATTATCAGTGGTGATTAAAGCAAATGGTTGAACATTAATATGTTAAATATGAGCTTAAAACGTAGATGTAGAGTAAACAGCAGTGAATAATAGCCCAACCTGGCAATGCCTGTTTCAGATCTTCTGAGAAGTAAGGTAAGAAAGAAGACAGGATAGACAGGCTGCAGTATAAATTGCTGGCAGGGGACGGATGGTCCGGCTTTAAAAGGTAAGTGACATTGAGTGTCATACTGAAGCAGCTGCCAGAGTCTTTTTAGACTATTAGCCCAAGTAGGACAGCATACCAATCCGCAGTGGACCTCCGGACGGCCAGAGCAGCTCGTTTATAGAGTCCACAGAGCCAGCAGAGACACTGCCCTATTTATAAAAATGTTCTGGATAAATCCATGCAAGGGATAGCAAATATGTGTGTGTGTGTGTGTGTGTGTGTTTGCCACAGTAAATCTTCTATTTAATCTCCTATTACTTAAGCTTTAATACACACACAACCACACACAGTGACCATGCCCCCAACTCAAGTACCCACATGCACACGCACCTCCACATACTGTAGTTAAACGTGCATAGATTCCCATCCAGAAAAACACACAGGGATCCTGAGTGGGTAATCAGGGGAGTCAGGAGAATTCCCAGGGGGTCGGTAACGATTGGAGTGTTTACTGTGGACTAACATGCAGAAAACTCGAGAAGGAAAGTTACTTCCTTAACTTTCAATAGACGTCAATGCAATTCCATTTTGGAGGGTTTCTATTCGCGTTTTAGTCATTTTTGAAGCATTTCTATTGGCTCTATTGGCTATATTTTATGGCACCCAAAACCCCTGGCAGTGATTAAACCTTTTTTAAGACCCTTGATTTGGGAAGAAATGATAAATGAGCAGGTGTCCCAGTACTTTTGTCCATCTTTAGTATCTTCAGTTTAGTTTCAGGGCTGAAAGGTGGGACTTGAAGATCATCGTTAGCTAATTCCATCAACATTCATTCATCAAACTGTTTCAGCAAGGTTTGGTTAAAGCCCTTGAGAAACAGACCCCTCAGTGCCGGGTCAGACCCCTCAGTGCCGGGTCAGACCCCTCAGTGCCGGGTATTGGTGAGTAGTGTAATGTAGAAATACAAGGCTGGGTCTCTTTGCTAGTTGTGGTGTTCAGGGCATTCGCTAATGTCGCTAAAGTTGCTAATGTTGACTGAGTGGGAGGAGTTAATCCTGCTGGATTGATCTTTTCACCTCCAGAATGAAGCTCAGTACTGGTCTCTAGTCTGTCCAGTCAGAGAGGTGATGTGGAGTTAGCATAAAGAGACCCTCGGCTCCTTCTCTGCTTTGTTTCTAGCCTGACACGCTTCTGCCAAGACAAGCTAGCCTTTCGTCTGTGTTGGAGGGACTTCCAGAGTCAGACGTGACGATGCAGTGACTGTAATAAAGATCTACCAGCTTCACATTATGACAAAAAGTGCATGCACTCCTCTCCAGCACACACACTCCTTCACACACAGTGCTAATAGAAGTGTGTGGGCTGTGGCTGAAGGCCTGGTTAAGCTCAGTTCTCAGTGTGTGAGATGCAGCAGCCTGGAGGGAATAGAGCAGACAAAGCTTCTATTTGTTCCATTTAACTTCAGGCATTTTGTCTATAATAGCCCCCCACTCCCCTCACAAATCCACACCTAACTCACTGCAGTCCCTCCGTGACACCCTCAGAGCTCTCTTGCTCTATATGTGTGTGCCTGTGTGTGTGTGTGTGGGGGTGTGGGGGTGGGGGGGAGTGTGTATTGATTGGAGTGTGATAATAATGTGATCAATGCAGCTGATGAGAATATGACGTAGAGGAAGGCAGAGGAGCGGGAGAACAAGGGCGAGAAACGAGACAGAGACACAGAGCTATATACAAGAGAGGAGTAACGTACTGTGAACATGGAGCTGAACTGAATCAAAGTGAATTAAACTGATCTGAATCAAACTGAACTGAATCAATACAAATCAAATTGAACTCAAACCCAATCAAAATGACTTAAATTGAATTGAATTGGTTTAAAACCGAAGCAGACCAAGCCAAACTCATCTAAACTGAACTGAATCACTGAATCATATTTTATTTGCACTTTACTAAATTAAATTAAATCAAACTGAATAGAATTAAAAGATAATTACCTGAACTGGTTTGAACTAATTTGAAAAGAATTCATTCATTCTGAATTGAACTTAAGTTAAATTTAAATTACTTTAATTAAATGAAATGAAAGCAACAACAAAAAAAAACGACTCAAACTAAACTAAACTGACTTGAGAATTTAATAAAAAATAGATAAGATGTAATTAAAATTAAACAGAATTAAAGTGAAATAACATGAACTGGTCTGACCTCAACAGAACTCAATCTGAACTGAACTGAATTAAGTTGAATTTTAAATGAACTGAATCAAATTTAATCAAAACAAAAAACTAATCTGAACTGAATCAAACTAAACTGAATTGACCTGAACAGAACTGACTGAAACGTAATAAATCCAAATCAAATTGAACTAACTAAAATATAACAGAACTGAACTGAACCGAATTAAATTGAATCACTGAAACAAAAGAACTGTAATCAAACCAAATAAAAGTGAACATAAATGAACTCAAATAAATTGGTTTGAACCAAACTGAATTAAATCACTGAATCAAACTGATTAAAAAAATGAATGAAACTAAATGAATCAGAGCAAAAAAAACTGAACTGAACTTGAATTTGGACCCTAACCTGATTAAGTTTATCTAAATTGAACTGGATCAAAAGCACTGAATTGAATCAATGAATTGAATTTAAGCAAAGCAATTCAAAGGCAGTTGAACTGAACCCAGCTGAACTAAATGGGCTGAGCTGAATTGAAGTGAACCAACTGAACTGAACAGAATGCAGGAAAATTGACCTCCTGTGTGGAGTGACACATTCCAATACACAGAGCTGCAGAGAGACAGGGAGAGAGAGAGAGAGAGAGAGAGAGAGATAGACAGAGAGAAGGAGAGAGAGAGAGAGAGAGAGAGAGGGAGGAAGGGAGGGGGTTAAGGTTTTTAGGGTAAAATCAGTAATGTGTCCTTCATGGTTTGTGGAGTTAATGGACATAAATGTTCCCTCTTTGGGCACACACACACACACACACACACACTCCGCCCCAAGACTCATGCTGTGATGTCAGAGAGTGTTGAAATGTCCCAAGCCTTACTGAGAGTGTGTGTTCTTGTGTGTTCTTGTGTGTGAGTGTGTGTGTGTGGTCAGTAAGGGTCATGTGTGTGGAGTGGACGCTCCATTGGTCAGGAACTTCTCCCCTCCGCTGCCTCGGAGCGTGTACTTCTTGCTCAGGCTGCATAATTCATGAAGAGAGACATGCTGGTGCCACACTAGGGGGGGTGTAAGCGTGTGTGTGTGTGTGTGTGTTTAAAGTACATGTGAAGGTGTGTACATGTGTGAATGTCTGAAACACTCTCTCAACTGTCCTCCTGTCAGATTATGCTCTAATACACACCTCAGAGGGACACAAACCCATGAAGCTACGACGGCATTCAGTACTCTCATCCCAGTACAGCAGGGTGTTGCTAGGCTGTTGCTAGGCTGGATACTGAATGGAACAGAAACTGTTGTTGCTAAGTAGTTGATATGGTATTTCAGGTGGTTTGGGTGTTTCAGGTGGTTGCTGTTGTGGTTGCTGTAGTATTTCAGGTGGTTGCTATGATATTTTAAGTGATTAGGATGTTGCTAGGTGGTCAATATGATATTTCATGTGGGAGGAGTCAGGTGCTATCAGGTGACTGCTTTGGTATTTCAGAGGGCTGCTATAATATTTCAAGTGGTTGTTATGATATTTCTGGTGGTTAATATGATATTGTAAGTGATCGGGTGCTCCAGGTGGTTGCTATGGTGTTTTGCTATGGTGGGTGATTCAATATTTTTGGTGGCTAAATCAGAATCAGAATCAGAATCTCTTTATTTCACCAAGTATGTTACCCATACAAGGAATTTGTCTTGGTGAGAGCAACACGTATGACAAGTAACAAAGAAACACAGAACACAGTCTTAAACTAAAGGAAAATTACACTAAACAATAAATAGGGTAGGGGATAAATTAAAAAAAGTAGAAAGTACTAAAGGTAATAAAGGTAATAAAGAGCTGAAAGATGTATTTACAGAAAAGAAAAGAACATCTGTACAGGTGTGCAAATAGTCATAGTGCAAAATAGGCAGAGTGCAAATAACTGTTCAGTCCGGTTTGGTACAGTTCAGTTGTAAGTTTAGAGGTTTACAGTGGGAGGTGACCACTGTGATTGAGGAGCGCTACAGCTCTGGGGAAGAAGCTGTTAGCATGACGTGTTGTGCTGGTTTTGATGGACCGCAGTCTTCTACCCGAGGGGAGTGCCTGGAAGAGGAGGTGTCCAGGATGTGAGGGGTCAGATGTAATCTTGCCAGCCCGCTTCCTCATCCTGCTGGAGTAGATCTGCTGAAGTGATGGCAGGTTACATCCTATGATCCTCTCTGCTGTCCTGATGATGCGCTGGAGTTTGGTTCTTTCTTGTGAGGTGGAGGAACCAAACCAGATAGTTATGGAGGCTGTGATAATGGACTCGATGATCGCTGTGTAGAACTGGATCATCAGGGTCTGTGGCAGGTTGAATTTCTTGAGCTGTCTCAAGAAGTACATTCTTTGTTGAGCTTTCTTGATGATGGAGATGGTGTTTTTCTCCCATTTCAAGTCTCTGGAAATGGTGGTGCCCAGGAACTTGAGTGACTCCACCATTGATACTGCAGTGTTGTTGATGTGGAGGGGGGGAAGGGTGGGTGGATTGCGTCGGAAGTCCACCACCATCTCTACAGTCTTTTCTGTGTTTAGCAGCAGGTGGTTGTTGCTGCACCAGGACACCAGCTGCTCAATTTCCTTTCTGTAAGCAGACTCATCACCGTTGGCTATGAGGCCCACCAGAGTGGAGTCATCTGCAAATTTCAGGATCTTTACAGCTGGATCTTTGGAGACACAGTCATTAGTGTAGAGGCTAAAGAGAAGGGGTGAAAGAACACAACCCTGAGGGACTCCAGTACTGAGTGTCCGGAGGTCTGAAGTGTGCTTCCCCAGCCGCACCTGCTGTCTCCTGTCTGTCAGAAAATCCACGATCCACCGACACATGGAGTCTGGCACTGACAGCTGGGAGAGCTTGGCCTGAAGAAGCTGCGGCACAACAGTGTTAAAGGCCGAGCTAAAGTCCACAAACAAAACCCTAGCATAGTTTCCATGGCTGTCGAGATGTTGCAGGATAAAGTGCAGGGTCAGGTTGACCACATCATCGACAGACCTGTTTGCTCGGTACGCAAACTGCAGGGGGTCCAGCAGGGGATCTGTGATGGACTTCAGGTGGGCTAGGATCAGGCGTTCAAAGACCTTCATGACTACAGAGGTCAGGGCGACAGGCCTGTAGTCATTCAGTCCGGTGATGGTGGATTTCTTGGGAACTGGAATGATGGTGGAGGTTTTGAAGCAGGCTGGAACAGAGCAGAGTTCCAGTGATCTGTTAAAAATGTCCGTAAACACTGGAGCTAGTTGGTCACAGCAGTGTTTTAGGGTGGATGGAGAGACTGAGTCGGGCCCGGGGGCTTTCCTCACCTTCTGTCTGCTGAAGAGCCTGTGAACATCCTGCCGGTTGATGCAGAGATGAGCAGGAGGCAGAGGTGAGAGGGCCAGTGTGGGGGTGGAGGTGGAGGGGGGTGATGGGTGGTAGACGGTCTGATTGTCTTTTGTGAGTTCAAATCTGCAGTAGAACTCATTCAGGTCGTTGGTGAGGTGTCGGTCGTTCAGGAGGAGGGGGGTCTTTCTCACCTTGTGACCAGTGAGAAGCTGTAGGCCTTTCCAGGCTGAAGATGGGTCGTTAGCAGTGATGTGTCTGTTCAGCTGCTCTGAGTACTTGCTCTTCGCAGCTCTAATCCCTTTCTCCAGTCTGTATTTGGCCTCCTTAAAGACAGTTCTATCACCACTCCTGAACGCTTCCTCCTTTTCCCTCCGAAGCTGTTTGAGTTCTGCAGTAAACCAGGGTTTGTTGTTACTGTATCTCACCTGTGATTTAGTTGAGATACAGCTGTCTTCACAGAAACTGATGTATGACGTCACAGTGTCTGTGTATTCGTCCAGTCCGTCTGTCGCCTCCTCAAACACAGCCCAGTCTGTGGATTCGAAGCAGCCCTGCAGCTTCTCAATGTCTCCACTGGTCCACCTCTTCACTGTTGTGATGACCGGCTTGTTGGTTTTGAGTTTCTGCCGGTAGGTTGGAATGAGGTGCACGAGGCTGTGATCGGAGAGCCCGACAGCTGCGCGCGTGACCGCGCGATAGGCATTCTTGATACAGGTGTAGCACTTGTCCAGTGTGTTGCCTTCTCGTGTTGGACACGCGATGTGTTGTCTGTATTTGGGCATCTCCTTCGTGAGGTTCACACTGTTAAAATCCCCCAGAATGATGAGGAGTGAGTCCGGGAACTCCCGCTCCACCTTCGTGATCTGTTCCGCCAGCTGTTTCAGCGCGTCGCTCGTGCACGCGCTCGGCGCAATGTAGGTGCCGGCTAGGATGAACGAGCTGAACTCTCTGGGAGAGTAGAACGGCCTACAGGTTATGAACAGAGACTCCAGATGAGGGGAGCAGGATTTTAACAGTACCGTAGTGTCTGTACACCAGCGCTCGTTGATGTAGAAGCAGATTCCTCCTCCTCTGCTCTTGCCGCTGCGCTCCGCGTCTCTGTCCGCTCTGTGCAGCTGGAAGCCCGGGAGGTGCAGCGCGCTGTCCGGGGTCAGCTCGGTCAGCCAGGTCTCCGTGAAGCAGAGCGCAGAAGCAGTGGAGAAGTCCTTGTTAGTTTGGTTAAGCAGGAGTAGTTCCTCAGTTTTGTTGCTGAGAGATCGGAGGTTGGAGAGGAATAATGAAGGTAGAGGTGTGCGAGCCCCGCGCCGCCTCAGACGCACGAGCGCGCCGGCTCGTCTGCCCCTGCGCCGGCTTCTCCACAGTCTCCTGGCGAGGCCGAGCGCGGTCAGCGCGGCTGTGGTGAGGATCTCCGCACAAACTGAAGTTTCTTGTACAAATTCCGGGATGTGGTGTTCCAGGTGGTTGCTGTGGCAGTTGTTGTGGTATTTTTATTTCCTTTTTATATTTCAAGTGGTTATGGTGGTTCAGGTGGTTGCTGTGGTGATGCTAGGTGCTTACTATGCTATGTCAGGAGCTCAGGGTGTTCCAGGAGGTTGCTATGGCTATACGGTGTTGGTAGGTGTTGGTAGGTGGTTGCTATGATATGTAAAGTTCAAGCATTCCAGGTGGTTGCTATGGGAGTTGCTGTGGTATTTCAGGTGGTTAGGGTGTTTCAGGAGTTTGCTCTAGTGTTGCCAAGTGGTGATTATGATATTTCATGCAGTATTTCAGATGGTTGCTATGGTGTTGGTACACCTATACAGCCGTGAAGGTGTTCAGTACTCTCATCGTTTTACACGGTTAGGGAAATGTAGTGGTAGGAGACGTGCCAAGGACTTCTATTGTGTGTTTGCCCAGCCAGTGAGTCAAAACCCAGTCGACCACTGGGATGAAGTGTTGTTATCCACCACACAAACCAAAGCGTTGCCAACAACACAGAACAATTAGTAAGTACCCTGGAGCACACCGGAAAAACACACACACACACACACACACACACACACACACTAAACCTCACTGACATCTTGCCTAAACACTCACACACAGCCGTCTCCTTGTATTGTCCAGGCGTGGAGAGGCTCCAGTCAGGGGGTGATGATTAATTCACGCAGTGACACACTCATTTAGTGGCGTGGAAAAGGCCGTGGCAGCGGGGCCAAACATTCATCACACTGTTAGCGTCTCCTGACAGCCGCAGGAAACACCGCCATCCGCGCTTTTAGTGAGGAAGAGCTGAAAAGGATATGAAGGGGTTATCAAATCAGAGAGAGGGAGAGAGGAAAGGGTCTATACACCACATTACCGGATGTTCACGTATCTGTGCTGCATCCACAAATGCACATATTTAAAAAGTGTCATTCATTTCATATAATATGTGCATCAATCAGCCATAACATTAAAACCACCTGCCTAATATTGTGTAGGTGTCCCTCGTACCACCAACACAGCTTTCATCTGTCAAGCCATGGACTCCACAAAACCTGTGAAGACGTCCTGTGTGTTGCTAGGTGGTTGCTATGGTGTTGTTAGGTAGTTGCCATTATATTCCAGGTGGTTGCTATGGTGATTGTTATGGTGTTGCTGGATGGTTGCTATGCATAAAAACAGCTGTGATCTTCAGCTTCGCATTTGGTTGAACAGCATTTTTACTAATGTTCTCTAAAGCTTGTCCAGGTTCTTAATGGTTGCTAAGAAGCAGGTCACATTTATGGGCGGAGCCTGAACACATTACTGAGGTTTTACATTAGACTCTAAATCATAATGATAGTAGAACCCTCTTCGGTGCTATCTAGAACCAAAAAAAGGGTTTCCTCCACACTGAAGATACTTTAACGAGGCAAACAACCAAATGGTTCTTGTGTTGTTGTGGTTCTAGAGCCCCTGCTTTGGTAAAAGAACCTTTGAAGAACCCTATTTTTGTGTGTACCAAAAACATTGATTCTAGATTGCAGAAGAGGGACCTAGCGGTGGCACGTGTCTCATTTCCTGCCCTGTGGAGGCCTGTACAATTCTTTATTAGATTACCCTCCAGTCCTAGTGATTGCTATGGTTGCTATGGTGTTGCTAGGTGGTTGCTATGGTGTTGCTAGGTGGTTGCAGAAAACTGATCTGTAAGATACAGCTTCTTATTCAGTAGAATGGCATTCTTTAAAGCTTGTCCACAAAGCTACACATTTGTGGCCAGAGCCTGGACATGGCAAATAGGTTTTCTGTTACACTCAAAAAGGTTCTAAGCAATACTGAAAAAAAGGTTCTTTGACTTATATACTCACATAATTCCAGCAATCTGAAGAACCCTTTAACCAAGCGAACAAGTTGTTGTGGTTCTATATAGAACCACTGCCTTTAATTAAAGCACCCTTAAAGAACCATGTTTTATTTTTATACCTAGATTGTATTCTAGATTGCAGAACAGGGAACTCCAGCCAAACACGGCCGCATTAGCGGTGGCACGCGTCCCTGTTTCCTGCCCAGTGGAGGCCTGTAGAATATTCTATTAGATTACCCTCCAATTCCAGCTCCGAGCTCGGCCGAGGAAACGTTTGCTCTGCCGCCATCTGTCCGAATGGTAGGACATATTGGAAATCAAAGCAGGGGTCGGAGGAGAACCGGCCCGCAGGTCCTGATGGCCTTCGCTCGGGCCTGCCGTACAGAACATGGCAGAGACAGAGCCGTGGATACACAGAGGTGGCGGAGGCCCACCTGCGCCCAACACTCGGCCATATGGCGGGAGTGGATGATGAGGAAAGAGAGAGAGAGAGAGAGGTAGAGAGAGATGGCAGGTATATGCACACACACACTTTGACCCACACACAATGTACATACACACACACACACACACAGATGGCAAGTCTACATGCTTAGAGATGAGATGAGACAAACTAACTGACAAGCCTCTCAGGGACAGAAGCAGAAGTAGATGTTGGCCAGCCATTGAAAATAGGTTCTCTGTATTTCCACACCTCAAAGGCCAAACTACGGTTCAGGGTTGTGTTCTATTGAGAACATCTGATCTGGTTAGATCTGCAGTGTGGCCACTGAGAGAACTTAAGGACTTGATGATACACCTACGTCCCGTCATCATCGCCTGTGTGGGCTGTGTCTCCCTATACTTGACATTGATTGGTTTGTAGAGGGGCATGTATCTGACATTGGCGTGTTGTCAGCTTGGCAGGCCGCCTTTCCCAGAACAAATGAATGAACAGATGGATTTGGATCCACTGAACTGCTGATATTGGAGCAGCAACTTCAAGATCAGAGCTCTGACAAACGACACGACGAGTTCCAACAACAAGGTCGCCGTGTACAGTTATATACGTCCCATGTGCCAAACGTCCTGGTTGTTTTTCTTCTTCTGTTGTTTAATAGGTCAAGAAAGCCTGCCTTAACTTCTTGTAATGGGTCTGAGAGTCTGAACCATCCAAAGAAGAGCAAACCAAACCAACCTGTTCAGTTTGATCCAGGCCTAGACTACCGTTTTTTGGGCTCTTTGAGCACTTTTCACACCTGCTATTTTGGTTTGGACCAAACAAGGTAGGTGTGAAAACACCCATACACACACAACTATAAGGGTGCGTCCAGACTTCATATCACTGGCAAACTTTATTTTGCCAAAGAACACCTAGACGAAGAACAGGACGTCTGGAACAGTGCGCTGGTGCAGCCGGGGGTGGTTTGTTAATAAAGTATCATGGCCACTATCAGACAGAACAGGTACAAAAAATAATCTTTTTCCAATTAAAAACTGCTGGCAGGAAAAGCCAAACAAAACCTGCTTTCTCATCACCTGCTCCCTCCGCCTGGTGCAGACAGGTGTCCGAGCCTCCATCCATCAGAGGTGAATGGCCTCAACCAATGAGAAGCTTCAAAACGAACTGGGAACGGATCTGAGCCCGGAGAGACTGGAGAGAGAGTAATTGGCCAACACTGCTCCAAATCCATCACCAGACGGCAAGAGAGAGAGGAGGAGAGGGAGAGAGATGGGAATAGTGATGTGTACCAAAAAAAAAAAAAGAAGAAAGAAACAAAGAAGTAAGATACAAGAAAGAAAGACAAGAAGAAAGAAAGATAAAATGAAGAAATAAAGGAAAATATAAAAGGAAGGATGAATTATAAAAGAAAGAAAGAAAGAAAGAAAAAAAGAGAAAAGATAATAAAGAAACACAAGAAGAAAGAAAGAAGATAAAAGGAAGAAACAAAGATGAAAGAAAGAAAGAAAGAAAGAAAAAATAAAAGAAAGAAAGAAAGATAAGGGAATTAAGAAAGAAAAATAAAAAGGAATAAAAACAGAATAACAGAACAGAAAGAAAGACAGAAAAGAAAAAGGGAAGTGAGAGAAAAAGAAAAGAAGAAAAAAGAAAACAAGATTAAAAAGATAAAAGGAAGAAAGAAAGGAAAAATATAAAAGGAAGGAAGAATTATAAAAGAAAAAGAGAAAGAAAGAAAGAAAGAAAGAGAAAAGATAATAAAGAAACACAAGAAGAAAGAAAGAAGATAAAAGGAAGAAAGGAAGAAAGATAAAAGAAAGAAAGATAAGGGAATTAAGAAAAAAAAAATAAGAAGGAATAAAAATAGAATAATAGAACAGAAAGAAAGAATGAAAGAATGAAAGAATGAAAGGAAAAAGGAAAGTGAGAGAAAAAGAAAAGAAGATTAAAAAGATAAAAGGAAAGAAATTAAGAAAGAAAAAAGAAAGTAAGAGAAAAGGAGAATAAATAAATGAAGTGAAAGAAAGACAGACGTTGGGAGAGAGTCTTTAAAACATTAAAAGAGAGATTGAAAGAGAGAGAGAGAGTGAGAGAGAGATAGCGATACCTCTTTCACTCATTCGTACCCATTTCCACTCAGTGAGTGAGAGAGCGAAACCTGATGACTCCTCAAGATGTGAAATTTCTGGTTTCTTAATTAAAGCTCATTTCCCATTACACCCCCCCCCCCTCATCTACCACCCCCACCCCCTAGTCCTCTGGCAGTTGGGCTGTGGGTAATTAGCCAGCTCGGCTCTGATGAGCAGGGCTCACACTGCTATATTGACTGGCATATGCTGCCTCTGCTGTGGGCAGCCCAGGAGAGGAGAACCCTCAGACGTGCCGAGCTGGAGCTTCTGGAGCTGTGGCTGAAGAGCAGGGCCAGGAGATAACTGGAGAGATTCTTTTGCCAGAGGCCTGAAATACCTTACTGAGAAGACCCGGCGAATGGACCCCCGAAGCAAAGCGCAATAACAGTAGATTTCCCCCATTTAAAGAGCTGCGGGGCCCCCATGCAGTGATGGGCCCATAAGCAAATACCATAGTGAGACTTAACTGACAATGCGCTCGCAAACTGGGAGTCTATTATTCTTTCATATCAGCCTCTGGTGTGAAAGGGGGGTAATTATGTTTAAAAGCTGATGAAGGTGGGTGAGTGGGTGGGTGGTGTGGAGGTGGTGGGGTGTTTTCAGAAGGAGCTAATGCTGCTAATTGCAGCCAAGTGCATGACTGGGACGCCGAGCCAATCATTCATAATAACATTTCCTGTCATACACAGTTCAGTGATTGTTATGTTCCACCGTGTACACTCACCGGCCACTTTATTAGAAACCCCTCCTTTATAGTCCCACCTCCTTTATAGTATGTCTGCTGATGCAGATTATTTGCTTAGGAGCTTCCAATGGAGCTGCTCTTGAGCCCTATCACAACCTAGCAACCTAGCAGCAACCCTTAAAACATCATACAGAAAACTGTCCAATCAGGATTTGTTTTCCTGTAATATCTAGTTTAACTCAGCCAAGCGAGCTCTCTCATTGGTTAGAGCTTCAGGAGCTAGACCGAAGGCCTAAAGCAACAGATCAACCACCAAAAGAAAATGACAGTGTAATCAACCAATCACTGACATCACTGTTAAAAAAGACAGCATATGGACAAAAGTATTGGGACACAAATCAAGGGTATTTAAAAAGAGTGTATCCTGCTTTTGTTGGAGTAACTGTCTCTACTGTCCAGGAAGTGCATTCTACTGGACTTGGCTGGCTTTGGAGCACTACGATGAAGATTTGATTGCATTCAGCCACAAGAGCATTAGTGAGGTCAGGATTTTAGATTATCATTCCCAAAGTATTGGATGGAGCAATCATCATCCCAGAGAACACAGCAGTTCCACTGCTCTACAGCTCAATGCTAGGGGGCTTTATGCCCCTCTAGCCCACGGCTGGCATTAAGAATAGTGCAACTGTCACACGTATTTACTTTACTGAGGCAGCTACACTAATGAATGCAGGCATAATGGTGGTGGTTCTGAAACACTGTGTAGTGTACTAAAGTGTGGTTTGGGACACCTGTTTGGTGTGCCGCAAACCAAGCAACTGACAGAGCAATCGCACCAGGGTTCCTTTTAAGCCAACCAGAGCTGTACAAGGTACAAGGTAGGGGTTACTATTGAAAGGGGGGCTGTGATGGTCATTATTAAAAAGGTCCAACATTAAAAAACATTATGGTCATTTTATTAAAAAGTGGTCTGTTCTTATTGGTCAGGAACATTTTGTATTCCACTTTCTTTCCCCAGCTGTTGCTCCATGCTCTGTTTCTTAGTGATGTCTTCCTCACAGCAAATTGAGGCAGCTGGGATGATCTGGAGTGTCTGGGCGATGATGGAGCTGTCCAAGTGAAAGAGAGAGAAACAGAGGAGCAGAGAGGCAGATCCTTTCATCAATCACCCTCTTCAGCATGTGAGTGTGTGTATGTGTGAGAGAGAGAGACATCCTTAAACAGGCACTGTGGCCAAAATGAAAAAGTTAACCATTGGGTTACCTGTAAGCTGTAAGCTACTGTAAGAAGTCCACCTCACCATCTCTAGCGGTGCTGCAGTAGAGCTTACAGTGATGTTTTCCAGTTGAAAGGCTGGTTGAAGAGCCTTCTGATGGAACTTGGAAGGAGCCCATTGACAGGACTAGCAGTTGGAGATGTTTGTTTGTTGTTTTTTTGTAATGGAGTTATGTAATAACTGGAAGTTTGGGAGAAGGACCACGCCCAAACTCCCCCCCTCCATTTCTACACACTATAAAAGCGTTCATCTCCCTTCTCGTTCTCGTGGCGGAAACTTGCACCCCACCACCGCCCCTGCTCCTCCTGATGATCCAATCATACTCAACCTCTACCTGGCAAGGGGGGGTCTGGCTTCAGGTCCCATTAGCTCAAAGCCCCCCAGAACTCCAGCCCAAATTTCTCGAGTTCTCCTCCTTGCCTCAGCAAAACGATGGTTAGGTAAGTGCCACATATTGCATTGATGTCCACCGACATGCCTAGACACAAGGTTTCCCTGGAGAACACTGTTTATGGAATTGTTGATGATGGACCCTGAACTTTGGACAAGTTCTACTGTTCTACTTCTCATTGGTCCAACATTAAGGGCAGCTAGTGTTTTCAGATGGTAACTATGTGTGAACATGACGTGTTTGAGAGATGAACATATATATGGACAGATATATAGTCGTGCATCACCCAAATGGGAACTGCAGTCTACCAATAAAGATGGAGCTCTGAACCAGAGGAACACCATTAGTCAATATTTATTGCTATTTCCAATATTTCCCCAACACCTAATGGATGATGCTTGGCCATATGTGAATGCGCCAGATCACCATTAAGAATGCAGCCTGCTGAGACGTTGCCACTGGAATGAATGGAGATGGGGGCTGTTTAGCTGATCTGTGAATGTGGTCATTCTGCCTAAAAAAAGACTAAAGCAGTCTTCAAATCAAATCAAATTTTATTTGATATAACTTGATATAACTTGCAGTGAAATGATTTTTTTGACAGTCTGCCCACATCAAAGCTATTCAACAAAGATCTAAATTTAAACTTAAACTAAACCTTAACTTAATGAAATAAAGTGCAAAAGTGCAAAAAATAAATAAATAAATAAAATAAAATAAGTTATATTTAAGTTAAATTTAAGTTAAAAAATAAAATATAAAAATATGAAAATATAGAAATATTAGAAGCAAAAAATATACAGATGGAATAGTGCGTGTCTGTATATATATATATATATATATATATATATATGTATATATATATATTGATATATATATATATACATATGTACATATTATCTGTATGTGAGTGTATGTGTGAGTTAAAAAGAAATATTTGCGTCCGTAGGTAAAGGTGCACGTATTTGTCACTGTACAGTGTGCACTGTACAGCGAAATGTGTCCTCCGCATTTAACCCATCTGGTAGTGAACACACACTCACACACACACACACACACACATGTGTTAGGGGCAGTGAGTACACACACACACCCAGAGCGGTGGGCAGCCAACTCCAGCACCCGGGGAGCAGAGAGGGTAAAGGGCCTTGCTCAGGGACCCAACAGTGGCAGCTTGCCGAGCCCGGGAATCGAACCCGCAACCCTGTTATTGATATCCCGGCGCTCTAACCGCTGAGCCACCACTGCCCCTGAGTTGTCCGTGAGCCATAGTTGTGTATTGTAGTGAGTGTGTTAGCCTTCAGGGTTCTTAAGCGTTTCCCCGAGGGCAACAGAGAAAACAGTCCATTGTTGGGATATCTGGGGTCCTTCACAATCTTCTTGGCCTTGGTCCAACACCACTTCTTGTAGATGGACTGCAGGTCAGAGGGCTAAGGACACAGCCCTGAGGGGCTCCGGTACTGAGGGTGAGGGTGGGTGAGACATGCTTGCCTACCCGAACAGCTTGTGGTCTGTTTGTGAGGAAGTTGGAGATCCAGTCACAGATGGATGGGTGGAGACCTAGATCTTCCAGCTTCGTGGTGAGTCTTGAGGGGATAATAGTGTTAAATGCTGAACTGTAGTCCACAAACAGCATTTTAACATAATTACCCCTCCCAGCATCCAGATGTGTCATCGATGTGTGGAGAAGGTGAGCGATGGCATCATCTGTGGAACGGTTTGGACGGTATGCAAACTGAAACAGGTCCAGGGTGTCGGGCAGTGTGGATGTGATGAAGTCTCTCACCAGCTTCTCGAAGCACTTCATCACGACTGATGTGCGGGCGACTGGGTGGTAGTCGTTGATGCAGGCTGGCTGTGGTTTCTTTGGGACAGAAACGATGATGGACTGTTTGAAGCACGATGGAACAACTCCCTGCGTCAGTGAGAGATTAAAGATGTCCGTGAATACCGGGGCTAGCTGATCTGCACAGGTTTTTAGGACTCGACCACAGATGCCATCGGGTCCCGCAGCCTTCCTGGTATTCACTCTATATCAGCTGTGCCGGTGTTACTGTAGTTAACGTTGCCGGCTGCAGCATCAAAGCGAGCATAAAAGGTGTTTAGCTCGTTCACCAGAGATAAGTCTGCACTTCCCAGTCCACAGGGTGGGCTCCTACAGTCCGTTATTGTTCTCATTCCCTGCCACAGGCTCCTAGAGTCTTCTGTTGGTTATTTGTGAATGGTATTAGAGGAGAGCAGAGGAGAGAACAGAGTGAAGAAAAGGGAGGTAAAGGTGAGTGAAGAGAAGAGGAGAGAAAAGAAAGTGAAAAGAAAGTGATGAGAGAAAATAAGGATGGAGAAAAAAGGAGAAAAGGAGAGAAGAGATAAGATGAGAAATGAAGAGAGAACTAAACCAGATGAGAGGATGAGAGAAAAGATGATGTGAGAAAAGGAGAGAAAATAAAATAAGGATGAGATATGAAAAGAAGAGATGACAGGAATTAAGGAGAAGAGGACAGTAGACAACAGAAATAAAAAGAAAACAAAACAAGATGAGAAAATAGAAATAAAGGAGTGAGACATAAGAGAAGAGGCAAGAAGACAAAACAGGAGAAAGGAAGAGAGAAGAGAAATGAGAAAAAGAGAATAGACGAAGAATGATGAGGTGAAAAGACAATTGAAGAGGAGAGTAGAGAAAAGAGAAGCAAACATGTTAGTAAGAGAAATGAAGAGAGATGAAACAAGATGAAAAAAGAGGAATAATGGAGAAAGAAATGAAGAGAAGAGAATACAAAAACAGGAGAAGAGATGAGAAGAGAAGAGACAAGGAGACAAAACAGGAGCAGAAGTGAGGAGAGAAGAGACAAGGAGAAAAAACAGGAGAAGAGAAGAGGAGAGAAGAGACAATGAGACAAACCAGGAGAAGAGAGGAGAAGAGAAGAGACAAGGAGACAAAACAGAAGAAGAGATGAGATAAGAAGAGACAAAGAGACAAAACAGGGGATGATATGATAAGAGAGGAGAAGAGACAATGAGACTAACAGGAGAAGAGAGGAGAAGAGACAAGGAGACAAAACAGAAGAAGAGATGAGATAAGAAGAGACAAGGAGACAAAACAGGAAAAGAGATGAGAAGAGACAAGGAGACAAAACAGGAGAAGAGAGGAGAAGAGACAAGGAGACAAAACAGAAGAAGAGATGAGAAGAGAAGAGACAAGGAGACAAAAAAGAAGAAGAGATGAGATAAGAAGAGACAAGGAGACAAAACAGGAGAAGAGAAGAGAAGAGATGAGATGAGAATAGAAGAGACAGAGACAAAACAGGGGAAGAGAAGAGAAGAGAAGAGATGAGAAGAGACAAGGAGACAAAACAGAAGAAGAGATGAGATAAGAAGAGACAAGGAGACAAAACAGGGGAAGAGAAGAGAAGAGATGAGAAGAGACAAAACAGGAGAAGAGACAATAAAAAACAGGAGGAGAATTGAGAAGAGAAGATAAGAAAAGAGATGAGAAGAGAAGTTGAGAGAGGAGGTGAGAGGAGGGTGAGAATGGTAATGGGCCTGACTCTGCCCTGCATGCATTACTAGATTTAGTAGATTTCTGCCGATTTTAGCATGCAGGGACTCTGTGGGATGCTTGTCCCATCTAGTGCACTCCCTCCTCCCCTCCCTCACCCTCTCTGACAGGCCTCCATCTCTGCGCTTGTTGACAGAATGTTAATTACCCCGCCGTCATCTGAATAATTCATGCATCTTAATTAGGCCGATCTCCTCTGTCATGTTTCTGTAATGACAACCGATCTCTCCTCCTTTCCTCTTTTCCTCCCTGCCTCCTTTCTTCCTTCCGATCTCACACTCTGCCAGTGGAGCGTTTCCAACAGCTTGCTGAAAAAAACACACACTCGCTGAAACAAATCCTGGGATGATAGAACGCCTGCCCCCCGTTCATTCAGCAGATGCATACTAACCGCCCTGCCTTCCAGAGCTTTCACTGCGTTTCACACAAGAACCCACCAAACAAGAGCCCTATTTTATTTCAGAAGAGCTTCTGAAGGTGCGTTACGAGAGGAGGCTGTGTACGAAGTTGGATTGGTTGATCAATCTGAATTAAAGTATACTATGTGGACAAAAGTATTGGGACACCTGCTAATCAAACTGAAATTTAAAGGGGATTGAAAAAAAGAGTATATCCTGCTTTTGTTAGAGGAACTGTCTCTACTGTCTAGAAAAAGGCTCTACTGGATTCTGTAGCATTTCTGTGAGGATTTGATTGCATTCAGTAACATAATTTCCAACTCATCCCAAAAGTATTGGATGGAGCACCATCCATCATTCCAGAAAACACAGTTCTTCCACTGCTCCACAGCTCAAAGCTGGGGGCTTTACACACCTTAAGCCCACACCTGGCATTAGGTAGCATGGTGCAAATAGGTTGATCTTTATCTGCTCCAGAGAGTCCTGTTTGATTGGCAGAATTTCTCTACAGGGACTAGACAAGCTGTGTATGTGCATTTGCACATTTCTGTCAGCAATGGGTGCAACTTAAAGTAGCTGAATGCATTGATTAGAAGGGGTGTCCAGAAACTTTTTGGACAGTGTATTTGTGTAATTGGGGTATGGAATTAGAGTATAATTAGGGTATACTGAACATTACTGACTTGAAAGATTGTGATTAGAAATACTGTAGATTCATACTGGATTAAAGATCAGTCCACCATTACTGCTGTCAGACTGTATAAACTAGTCATACTGGGTTAAATTTGCTCCACAATTATTACTATCAAAACGTAACATCTGCAGACACTGCAGATTCAAACTGGAGTAAAATCACTGCATCATTATTGCTGTCAGATTGTGAAAAGTATGAATCAGTAGTGTGTAATTTAGTCTAGTAATAATTGTAGGGGTACTGGATTACAATCTCTTCAATTATTCCTAGACTAAATTAGACACTACTGATTCATACTGGATTACAATCTCTACAATTATTACTAGGCTAAATTAGACACTACTGATTCATACTGGATTAAAATCTCTACAATTATTACTGCTAGACTAAATTAGACACTACTAATTCATACTGGATTACAATCTCTACAATTATTAATAGACTAAATTAGGCCCTACTGATCCATACTGGATTACAATCTCTACAATTATTACTGCTAGACTAAATTAGACACTACTGATTCATACTGGATTACAATTTCTACAATTATTAGTGGACTAAATTAGACACTACTGATTCATACTGGATTACAATCTCTACAATTATTAATAGACTAAATTAGACCCTACTGATTCATACTGGATTACAATCTTTTCAATTATTACTGCTAGACTAAATTAGACACTACTGATTCATACTGGATTACAATCTTTACAATTATTACTAGACTAATTTAGACACTACTGATTCATACTGGATTATAATCTCTACAATTATTACTGCTAGACTAAATTAGACACTACTGATTCATACTGGATTACAATCTCTACAATTATTACTAGACTAATTTAGACACTACTGATTCATACTGGATTCATAGTGAATTAAATTGACTATTTTTACTTTCATACTGTAAAACTACACCCATGTAGATTCATACTGGATAAAATAAAGATAGATAAATAGATCTGCGTCGAAACCCAATTCCTTTATTGGAGACTTATCTAAGACATAAAACTTTCTGCGTGCAGGAAGCAGGAATTTGTTGTTATACAGATGTTTTTTTAAAAAATGGTTCAGTAAAGCCGTTAATGAGCAGCGCCATTTGCTCAGCTCAGCACAGGCTTTGGCTAGCTGAAGGTTAGCATGTAGCGCTTGACTTACCTCAGCCCTTGGCCTGCAGACATCCACTCCCACTCTGAAACATCCATCTGCTTCAGCATTAGCTGCTAAATTAGTGGCTAAATTAGCCGCTTAATGTACCGTATTTCAATAATTGGCAAGTAATTAATAAGATGAGATGCTATAGTCTCTCTGTGTGAGAGGCAAGACAGGCTTAGCTTAAGGAGAGAGAGAGAGAGAGAGAGAGAGAGAGTGTGTGTGTGTGTGTTTAAACACTGTTTTTAAAGTTGCTGTTGTATCAGTCATATTTGTTATTTACAATAATTACTTCTGTAATTGCCAGCTAGATTTAAACATAATAATCCAGGCACTAACAGTCATTTATAGTGCACTATATGTCCAAATGTTTGTGGACACCCCTTCTAATGAATGCATCCAGCTACTTTAAAGTGCAAATGCACAAAAACAGCTTGTGTAACTCCTGTAGAAAAGTATTGCCAATAGAATAGGACCCTCTGGAGCAGATAAATATGAACCTATTGGCACTATGCCACCTAATGCCAGGTATGGGCTTCCTTTATCCTCATGTTTAAATGGTGATGGACTAGGGTTGGAGATCGTCTCCAGAGTCAGGTAGGTCACCAGGATAGACCAGGCAGATACTACCAGACATTACCTCCACAAGCAAAACTAATCCAGCTCAAAACGGGTGATGCGTTACGCAAGTTGGTGGACATCTCTAGAGGCTGATTGGTTAAGAAGACCAGGCAGATACTACTATACAAATATTGCTAGATATTACCTCTACAAGTACAATTAAATTACATTAAATCAAATAAAAACGGTTAGAGTTGGAGGTCATCTCTGGAGGATGGCAGGTCACCAGAACCAGGCAGATACTACTAGATAGACATTACCTCCACATGGGAGGGTAATCCGTCTGAAACAGGGTAATGGACTATAGTTGGAGATCGTCTCTAGAGGTTGCTGTGTCACCATGACCAGGCTGAGACTACACTGAAAAAAAGTGAAACAACCATGTAAGCCATTACATACAACCATTAAAGGTGTATTTTTTATTTTGGTATAATTAAAAAACACAATCTTCAAGCCTGTTATGTTTGGCTTGTGAAAAAGCAAATTAAATTCACGCTTTAAAGAAACATCAAAGCAATCATTTTACAGACATAATATTTTTACTTCTAGCCAAAGGTTTTAATGTCACATGATCTCGTGACATCAAATCAGATCACTCCTTTTCCACATATTGATGTTTCCAGTAACAGAGTCAGCTCTGCTGGTTCAGTCTTTTTTGGAGTAAAACAATTGGCTTCTGGTATCATCTATTTGCATATTGGGAGTGTCGTGCACCCTCAGTCACCCTCAGCGTGTAATCATTCCCCCTGGGTACCTTCTCTTAGCTAAGCAGGTAGGTTATTTGTAATGACTGGCTGGCTGCCTGGTCTCAGTGTTAAAGGCTATGATTATGGTTATATGTGTTGGTCAGTGCTACTGCATGGTGGTTAAGTACTGCCGTGTTCACTCTTGCATGAACACACTTTTATACTGTCAGAGTTTCTGGCAGATTAATAACAGTCAGCAAAATAATAAAAAAGATGTGTGTGATATTTCATAAAATATAGTGAAATAATTTTGCCCTGGAATCCAGGTTGGCTTTCCTGTGGCCTGCGTGTGGAGCTGGACCCACCTGTTCATGTGGCAAGTGATGTTGGACTGAGAAGCGGGGTTATATAAGGGGCTTTAGGGCCAGGAGGAGGACTTCAGGGAGTGGTCGCTCTAGCCCCATGAAACAGGATGAAGGGCCAGGGTTGGAAATCACCTCTAGAGGTTGGAAGGTCACCAGGACCACACAGATACTACCAGATATTACCTCTACTGGTAAGAGTAATCCAGCTGGCACTGGGTGATAGACTGGGGTTGGAGAGCATTTCTAAAGGTCAGCAGGTCACCTAGACCAAGCAGATATTACTAGACACGATTTCCAGTTAAAAGTATTCTGCTGAAACAGGATGATGGACTAGGGTTGGGGATCATCTCTTAAGGGTTGGTAGGTCACCAGGACCAGGATCGAACACTTCTGCTATGCATTATGTAAAAATTCCTTCAAATTTTAATCTTGGGGATCTGAAGAGCCTGTCCTGGCACCTTCATTTTTAATGGAGCAGTGTAGAAGAGGTTGTGAATGTAGACTTGTTGGTCTGTCACAGTTTTCAGGGAGATATTAACAGCAATGACACATCAAATGGTCAACACAGCGCGAGGTAGCAAAACCACTTTCAAAGAGTCTGGCACGATCCTGAGCGCTGGTGGCCTGCCGAAGCCCAGCAGATCGCCTGCCTCTGGATAAATGGCTGCTTTGGAGTGCTCGCCGGCATCGTTTTCTGTCCCGTATCGGAAAAAGAGCGCTGAGGGAGGCGTGCGGAATTAGTGCAACATTAAACTCTGCTTCTAATTACCGCGTTCAGAGGGGTTGGCTTTCATAAATATTTGATGCCATGTCATCTGCGGCGCAGAAGGGCGGCGGGATGGAGGGATGGAGGGAGGGAGAGACAGAACGAGCGAGATGAAAGGAGCAGAGGCAGCAGATATTATCGGAAAAGGGAAGGATGAAAGAGGGAGAGATAGAGGGATGAACAAGGATGAATGAAGCTATTTAGGGGCAAAGAGTGTGCAGTGCTAAAGATGGAGTGGTGGTGTAGAGGGATGCAAGGAAGACAGATGTAGGAAGAAAGGGAATAAGAGAGAGAGTGAGAAAATAAATTGGGTTGGGAGAAAGATCTCATCTCCATTTTTTTTTCCACAAACTTTTCTTTGTTGTATTTTTCTGAAAACACCAGCTGTTCTTTACACTCCGTGAACATTTCCTGATAAATGAACCCGCAGAAATGCCCTGAAATCACATGGAATGAAATACTGATACAGCACATGTGCACTGAAATCCAAGACTGTTCTCCTCCTTCTTTAATAAAGTAACAATTTTAACAGGCTTGCTTACAGCAGCAATGATGAACTATATGTCCAAAAGTTTGTGGACACCCCCTTTAGACAGGTCTTGAGGTGAAAGTGGTCCAAAGCAAAGAAGTAAAGAGAGGTATGAGAGGGATGGGAAAGAGAAGGTGGAGAAATAATGGAGAGGTAGAGAAAGAAGGAGAGAGACAGATCGCGGAAGAGGGAGTTGTGTACCTGCTGTGGAATGAGACTCAATGGCATCATTACCGGCTGATCAGAGAGGATTGTGGGTAGGGAAATGTATTCTGACAGGATCTCCTGCAGGGATCGGCCACGACTCCCTTACACACACATACAGGAACATTACGGAGTTCATTAAACATAGCTTCCCTGTGAGACCGGGCTTTATACTGACAGTGCAGTTACACTGAGCATCAAGCTAACAGTGTTGACATGGACTTCACTGAACTCACTGAGCGATCTCTCACTCGTAGATTTATTAAAGTCCTGTGGAAAAGTACAGATTCTAACCTGAGGTTTACTCCATTAACTTAAGGGTTACATAAGGCTTACATTTACTGCTTAAAGGGTAACGATATATATATATATATATATATATATATATATATATATATATATATATACATGCTTGTAGAGCAGCTAAACCATCAAACTCAAACAAAAACTCATACCCAAGAGCTAAACTGGTCAACCGGCTTTTTTGCAAAGGAGGGATGTTAGCAGGTTGTTATCTAACTGTGACAAAGGCAAAGGCATTCACATATGGCTGTGTGTTTACAAATTCTACAGCAATCTAGTACATTCACATATTATAGTTCCATTATATTATATTATTATATTATATTACTATTAGAAAAACTATAACCGGCGCCAAGGAGGAGCGAATATTCCCCTCCAATATCTTTGCCCTTGTAGAGCACGGTGGGAGACGCGGGATTCGGAGTGAAACACTAATCCTTATTGATCCGATCAGGACAGCGACAGCACAGATAAACAAACTGGCTTATTAAAGGAGAAGCCTCAGGCCTTTACCAGTTTGATGGCCTGAGAGCTAATTGGAGTCCGGTTTCCATTCCAGAGAGAGAGAGAAAGAGAGAGAGAGAAAGAGACAGAGAGAGAGAGAAAGAAAGAGAGAGGGAACGAGAGCCAGAGAGAGAGAGAGAGAGAGAGAGAGATTTTAGTTCTGCAGTTCGTACGACCTTGTAGATGTGTTGCTGACCTGTGAATATTGTCTAAAAACTCAACACTGCATGCAGTGAGCATAAGAATGTGTGTGTGTGTGTGTGTGTGTGTGTGTGTGTGTGTGTGTGTGTCTCAGCATCGCTGGAGCCTGGCCTGGAAGGAGCTGCAGACTCATTAAAAGTGAATACATGAGAAGCAGACATGACCCTCCGAGATCCCACTGACTGGACCACTACCCCCTATATCCCCCCCACTACCCCCCTCAAATCCCCCCCCCCCCAAAAAAAAAAAGAAAAGAAACCCTAGACAGTGCCTCAGCACAAAGTACAGTTTGAACTGCATTAGCTTGCATAATTTAAGGTTAATGAGAAAACAAGCTGAGATGAATATCAAAATCTTATCTCGTCTGGGCCGGCGCTTGGCTGCGGGCGCTCATTAAATGCACGTCAGCTGGTGTGTATTAATGAATTGTCGAGTTGTTCAATTTTACAGGGCATTATTACTTCCG
>NC_132898.1:26442161-26452161 GCF_030463535.1 Salminus brasiliensis | reverse complement strand
GAGTGGGAGGAGGAGGATGAGGAGGAGGAGGAACAGGAGGCAAAGACGAAGGGGATAAAAGGAGAAAAAGGAGGAGGAAGAAGAATAGATGAGGATACTGAAGGAAAAATTGAGGAGAAGAATACAGGTGCTGGGGACGTCCTACATAAATAAAATGAAGTAATGGCCACAACTTTAGGAAGACGTGGGAATAAGATCCCATCCCATCAAGTTGTAGCTAAGATTTAATGATCTCATTCCCACATTTTACTAAGTTGTGGCCACAACATAATTATCTTGGTCCCACGCCTTACTAAATTGTGGCCATTTTCCTCAGGCCTTACTATGTCATAAACATGACCTAATTATCATGTTCCCACTCTTGGTGGCCATGACTTGACTATCTTGTACTCATGACTTACTAAGTTGTGGCCACAACCTAATTATCTCGTACCCACACCTTACTAAGTCATGACCACAGCCTAATTATCTCAACCCCCTTACCTTACTAAGTTGTCACCACAACTTAATGATCTTGTTCCCACACCTTACTAAGTCTTTAACACAACTTAATCATTGTGTTTCCACTCCTTACTAAGTTGTGGTCACAACTTAATTATCTCATTCTCATGCTTTATTAGGTTGTGCCCACGTCCAAATGATCTAATTCCCATGCCTTACTAAATCATAACCATAACTTAATTATCTCATTCCCACATCTTACTAAATCATAACCATAACTTAATTATCTCATTCCCACACCTTACTAAATCATAACCATAACTTAATTATCTCATTTCTACATCTTACTAAATCATAACCATAACTTAATTCTCATTCCCACACCTTACTAAATCATAACCATAACTTAATTATCTCATTCCCACATCTTACTAAATCATAACCATAACTTAATTATCTCATTCCCACATCTTACTAAATCATAACCATAACTTAATTATCTCATTTCTACGTCTTACTAAATCATAACCATAACTTAATTATCTCATTCCCACATCTTACTAAATCATAACCATAACTTAATTATCTCATTCCCACACCTTACTAAATCATAACCATAACTTAATTCTCATTCCCACATCTTACTAAATCATAACCATAACTTAATTATCTCATTCCCACGTCTTACTAAATCATAACCATAACTTAATTATCTCATTCCCACACCTTACTAAATTATAACCATAACTTAATTCTCATTCCCACATCTTACTAAATCATAACCATAACTTAATTATCTCATTCCCACGTCTTACTAAATCATAACCATAACTTAATTATCTCATTCCCACGTCTTACTAAATCATAACCATAACTTAATTATCTCATTTCTACATCTTACTAAATCATAACCATAACTTAATTATCTCATTCCCACACCTTACTAAATCATAACCATAACTTAATTATCTCATTCCCACACCTTACTAAATCATAACCATAACTTAATTATCTCATTCCCACATCTTACTAAATCATAACCATAACTTAATTATCTCATTCCCACACCTTACTAAATCATAACCATAACTTAATTATCTCAAGGAGGAACAGGAGGGGAGAAAGAGGAGGAGAACAAAGAAGAGGAGAAATTGAGCATTTATCTAGAAATTGTGAAAATGATGATTATTTATTGTTTTTGTTATTATTATTTATTTATTTATTTTCTATTCATTTGTTTTATTTATTTATTTTAAATCAGGAAAGACTGATCTTTTGATTGTTAAGAAAATAAGGTTAGGTGTATGTGATTAGGTTGGAGCACAGCGGTATTTACATGCACTCATACAGACAAGCATTGAGACACACCACACACACACACACACTAGTGGTTTTGTGTGTGTGTGTGTGTGTGCCATCGCCACACCTGCTGTGGAATCTCATTATTGGGCCGTTTTAAAGCGAACGTGGATGCTCCTGCTCCTGCCTTAATTAGAGGTCACGCGCAATGAGCGTTTAATTAGTGTCAGCCGTCAGATGCAGTCCTCTGTACAGAGAGCATCTCTGTGGAAAGCTCGGCACATAATTGGATCAGAGGCATTCCCAAACACATCACTGCCGGAAAGTTTGTTTGGAGAGAAAGTTTATCAAACAACAGAGAACAAGTCAATATTTCAACAGACTGGAGCTGGAGTGCTGGGGGCTGTGTGTGTGTGTGTGTGTGTGTGTGTGTATGGGGGGGTGGTCCCCCTTAACTACCACTTTTAATGAATTTAAGACCATTAACCCCTCTCACACTCTGAGCAGTAACCCCCCCCCCCCCATATATTTGTTACATTATATTACATTGTTGTTGCAGCAGTGGTTCCTATTACATACAGAACCAGGCTGGAGTTCAGTGAGCTCTTTAGAACCGATTATACTTTCACTGATGTGTGGAATGGCAGACTACAGGGCTAGGTTCTTGATTTTATACACCTGTGGCAATGGGACTGAATGACACACCTGAATTCATTGATTAAAAGGTGTGTCCCAATACTTTTGTCCATAGAATGAATATTGTAGTATATAGTAAATAGTACATAGTAAAACAAATAATAAATAGCAATTGTGGAGTGTGGATTTACTAGTTTAACATGATTATATTTACCTCTTCATTTTCACATTTAATATTTACTTATTAAACATGATTATGTTTACTATTTTAACATGGTCATATTTACTTTTTTAACATAATTATATTTACTATTTTAACATATTTATATTTACTTCTTTTACATAATTATGTTAACTTTTTTAACATAGTTATATTTACTTATTTAACATGATTATGTTTACTATTTTAAACTGGTTAAATTGAACATTTTTAACATGACGATATTTATTTGACTATTTTAACATGATTATATTTACTTATTTAATATTAATATTAAGAGCAGGCCCAGACCATTCTCAGAGAGATCTGATGAGTGCATTTTGGTGATTTTTGAGGAGTGTTTTCTCCTGAACGCTTTACCTCACCTCAGTTTAGTATCATACAAAAAGGTTGACATATCTAAATGTGTTCCCAGGGGCTTTAAAGGCCGTTAATGAATCACCGTTAAAAACTTGGATTAGCCTTAATCTGGGTCTGGTAATCCATCCCTAAATGTCGTAATGTAAACCTCCAACTTTTCAGAATCTTGCCCCTCTGCAAAGTCTGACACTGCAGTCATACAGTCTTATTTTGAAGTCCTTCATCCGAAGCTGAATGTGTCCATAGGTAATAGATTTCTCTGGCCATCTTTTATCCAAGGCCATGACCGTGAGCCCTGGATTGAAAGCGAAAAGCAGAAAACAAAAGGATCCTCCTGGGATGGTGCTGTTGTCCACCTTTCAGCTAAAAAAAAAACAAAAACACAACAACAAAACAGATTTGCTTTATGCGATCCATCAGAAAGCCTGTTCTAAAAGCTCTGAATTGAATCTCAGGAGCACGGTCCTGCTTGTCCTTCCCTATGACAGAAAGACACAATATTGTGGAATACTGGGTCTTCCAGGAGGCAAGGACGCTGAGTGGTCACAGGTGGTAATGGGCTTGTTTGACCCTGAAGAGAAGTGCACAGTAACCCACGTCCAGCTTCCAGAGAAGAAAGAGCAGAAACTTCACGACCTCTGCTGCCAACGAGCTAGATTTACAATTTAGCCACGTATCGCCTTGTTACGAACTAATACATTAATCGTTGTTACCTCAGAATGACACAATAAACGTCCAATATCGGCAAAAAAGGGAAGACTTGACCTCATTGTCTTCTCGTTCAGAAAGAGAAGAGCTGTTTAAGCCAAGGCCTGGCTGTCTTTCTCACAATAAATGCAAAAGGCAGCCCTGCGCAGTGGCAATTACTGCACCAGCATGAATTGTGAAGGCTTAAGAAAAAGGTTGTCCTCCTTAGAATGAGAGATACTTAGAGGCAAACGTCTTAACTCTACAAGTACTATCTCTTCTTCTGAACACACTGATCAGCCATAACATTAAAACTACTGAAAGAGAAAGTGAAGAACATTGATCATGTGGTTCCAGTGTTAATATACAGTGACAACTAGGCCAGAGCATCTCCGAAACACCAGGCAGCTTTTGTGGGGTGTTCCTGGTATGCAGTGGTCAGTACCTACCAAACGTGCTCAACGAAAGAAGAACCTGTAAACCATGGGCCAAGGGTCATTGGCGTTCAGCTTACTGGAGTTAAAGGATCTCCTGCTAATGTCTTGGTGTGCCAGATACCACAGGACATCTTCAGAGATTTTTGTGGAGCACCTGCCTTGACGAGTCTGAATGTTTGGTGGCTTGAGGAGAACCTACACATCCAACATCCTTACCTATCTAATGCTCTTGTTGCTGAATTCAATCAAATCCATAACTCATAGAAATGCTCCATAATCTAGGTTCCTTGTAGAGACAGTTTCTCCAACAAAAGCAGGATAAGCTCTTTTTAATATCCTTGATTTGGGAAGAAACACTGAATGAGCCGGTGTCCCAATACTTTCATCCACATAATGTAACTTCAGGTTCTTCAGGTTCCTCAGGTTCCTCAGGTTCATAACACCGTCTCGATCAGTCTTTCATTCATGCATCTTCATCTTGTTATCCACTTCTTCCTGGATGATTAGGCACAAGGCAGGAAGGACAGGGTGCCAGTCCATTGCAGGACTGGTAAGTTCCACCAGGAAAATGACCTCCTAAAAAAACGCCACCAGGCTCTGATGGCCTGGTCCTCTTCTCAGGAAGAGTGTGGGTGAGTAGGTTGGAATGTTGATGATAGATGACGGTTTAATCCTTGCTGCGACTCCTGGGTGCCACCCGGATCATCTTTATTTAGATCAGATAACACTAATTCAGGACACTATGTCCACACAAAGGTATAATCTCTCTCTTATATCACACACACACACACACACACAGATATCTGCGCTTATGCAAACGCGCTTATATTCAGTCATGGACAGCCCTCCGTATTACACAATGTCAGGACAAGAGCATTCTTTAACAAGGCTGGTACTTCGCCGTCTAATCCATCGACACGCTCCTATTTGACACAGTGAAGGAAGGGCATGAAATAAGCAATTATTGACCCATCTCCTCCATTTACACTGCAGACTGAGAACCAGCAGCCAGCACCCACGCGTCACCTCCAGAACGAGACTGTAATGAGGCCAGAGAGAGAGAGAGAGAGAGAGAGAGAGAGAGAGAGAGAGAGAGAGAGATTGCCCTATGACATTGGCATAGTAGGGCATAAGGCCTTCATGACCCACCAGAACAGCTTCAGCGTACCTTGGCGCAGGTTCTACAAGTCTCCAGGACTGTACTGCTGGAATACTGTTCTTCCAGAAGATTCTCTGATGTTGGTGGGCAGCACGCTCTTCCCACATCAGTCCAGAACATCATACCAGTGTTCAACTGGGTTGAGATGCCACACTCTACAAGGTCAAGCATCCAGGCCTTCACAGTCTTCTTGATGGACACCACACATGCACTAGCCCACTCATGGAGAACATGGTGAAGGATGAATTATCTGACAAGCCCCCCCCCCCCCCCCCGTTTCTGTAGGTCTGTGGTTTCGACAACTCTGACCTCTCAAATGTGTGACCGTCTTTGTAATGAGGGGTTTATACACTGCATCTGCATCCTCGTGCACAGACATTCCCACCTGATAGATAGATAGAGACATGTAGACATCGATATAGATGGAAAGGCTGATGGACGGACAGGCCAACAGACATATAGCTGGATAGAGAGACAGAGAGAGATAGACAAACTGATAAATATACAGATAGACAGACAGATAACCAGCCTGACAAACAGACAGACAGACAAACAGACAGACAGACAGACAGACAGACGGGCAGATAGATAGATAGACAGACAGAGAGTAAAAACAGTATGAACAGGGACAGAGAGTTTGGAAAGAGAGAGTTTTAAAGAGAATGAAAAAGAGTTTGAAAAGAGAGAGAGAGAGAGAGTGAGAGAGAGTAATAGAGAGATATTAGAGCAGGTCAGTAGCTTGGGGCGTTTGATCCGGTCTGAGTGTCCTCACAGATCGGCAGACAGATAATCCATCACACACTCCGGCCAATGACACGGATGGATTTCAGCACACAGCCGTGGACACACACACACACACACACACACACACAAGCCATGAAGGACACGCACACACCGCTGTGATCATTAACACGGCACCCAACATTAAAACACACTTCTCCTGTGTCACTCTTTGGTTGGAGCCATTCATCTGATCCCTCCACTGTCAAAACTTCTGAAAATGCTGACATCATCATCAGCCCTCCAAGCTAAAGTAGCCCTCAAACTTGCACTGTTCAACCATTGTGGACATCACACACACACACACACACATAAATACACACATTACAATTTCACAGAAGTAGGGGAAAAAAATCATAACTTTGACTGACCTGTAACCCACTCCACACTGTTACACCACAGACCTGTATTCCACTATAGTGTTACACCACTGACCTGTAACCCACTCCACACTGTTACACCACTGGCCTGTATCCCACTCCACACTGTTACACCACTGACCTGTAACCCACTCCACACTGTTACACCACTGACCTGTAACCCACTCCACACTGTTACACCACAGACCTGTATTCCACTATAGTGTTACACCACTGACCTGTAACCCACTCCACACTGTTACACCACTGACCTGTAACCCACTCCACACTGTTACACCACAGACCTGTATTCCACTATAGTGTTACACCACTGACCTGTAACCCACTCCACACTGTTACACCACTGACCTGTAACCCACTCCACACAGTTACACCACTGACCTGTAACCCACTCCACACTGTTACACCACTGACCTGTAACCCACTCCACACTGTTACACCACAGACCTGTATTCCACTATAGTGTTACACCACTGACCTGTAACCCACTCCACACTGTTACACCACAGACCTGTATTCCACTATAGTGTTACACCACTGACCTGTAACCCACTCCACACTGTTACACCACTGACCTGTAACCCACTCCACACTGTTACACCACTGACCTGTATCCCACTCCACACTGTTACACCACTGACCTGTATCCAACTCCACACTGTTACACCACTGGCCAGTATCCCACTCCACCCTGTTACACCATTGACCTCTACCAGTGCGGTAAAACCTGCCTTGCTGATTATGTACATATTTCTTTGCATTATCATAAGACAATTGCTTTTTTTATTGGAGGTTATTGTCATTACTGTTACCTCTACTGTTATAATGGTTGACAATTCAGTCATATGGATAAAGCCTAAACTGAACTGAGAATAAGAGCACATACCGCTAACTAGAAGTCAAAGGGACTCTTAACATTGATGTACAATAATGAGAACAGTCCAAAAACTTTAGCCAGAATGTTAGCCAGTTTCTATTGTTTTTCTCATCACAAATTGGTGGGAGGTCTGGACTTATATCAGAAGCACAAAGAACAACACTGCAAGTTTATATATTGCAAGTTTTATTGAGATCTTTCTCTTTAGCAGTTTGAACAGGTATATCAGACAGAATTCAACTCTCAAAATACATTCATGATTACCAAATGTCGAATTACACAGGACTCTCTAGTTCATTATGATAAAGAAAACAAAACTCAATGGATGGATAATAATAATGGATGGAAAAGTTGGCCGGCTGGTTTTTAAAACACGAGATAGGCACAGTGGGGAAACTAAGCACTTTTAAACCATATTCTACATGCACATACTGGATCTGAAACCAACACTTATCTGACATATGACATACAACAGACAAGCTTTCAGTAAGGCATAAATAATCTGGATGTGTGGACAAGGCAAACCAACACCGACTATTGTAGACGGCAAAGATTTATACCTGAAACAAGGCCAAACCAAGAAAGGGGTTCTGTTCAGTGTTAAAAGTAAAAGACCCTTGAGGAACTTAGAATTAGGGTTTCTTCAATCTGAAACTGTGGAGGAACCTCTGAAGGAACCTTCTACATCTTCTAAAAACATTTCTTGAAGGTTCCTCAAAGCACCTCAAGAGGTTCTTTCAAAGTAAAAAAAATTGAAGAACCTCCAAATGTTTCTCAAGGAACTTCTACTTTGTACGAAGCTGGATTCATGCTAACTGGTTCACTTGTAAGTATGCTCATGGTAATTTACTTTACTTTTAATTCATTTACTTTATGCTGCTCAGCTCGACCTAAAACTGACCTCAACACTTGCTAACCTTAAGATAGGCGTCTTAGTAAAAGCTGTGGAGGAGGTTGACAGTGCTCATTAGTGTTGTAGTGGAATAGATACAGAAACTGCTAAACTGCTAATCACAAATATTCCCCCTTTCATAGGCTACTCTGCTATTCTTGCTTACCAAGTTTTACACTGACAAAATCAATATTTAAGGAAAATTGTTGCACATATTTAATTATTTTGAAATTACACAAGGTTGTGCAAGATTACACAGCGAGGACAGAGCAGGTTCAGGTTCAGTTTTGTCGTATAATCAAGCTTGCGATTGATAAGCGATGCAGAAAGTTGAGCGTTTTAGTTGCTTACAACCTTTAATAAGTAAGTTGTGACTACGTCTAATGGTCCACCCAGAGTAAGCTGTTTTAGCTCAAGAACTGCTGCAGCCCTGTATCTCTCGGTAACGTCTGCACCAGTTGAGCTGTAACGGAAATCTGCATTGTAAGGATGCGCTGTATGTTGTGGAAGGACTAATCAGTGGACGGATTTTGATGAATCAGTTCGGATCCCACGGGTCAGACCGTACTTGTGAAAAGGTTGCTGGCTTCTCAGTTGCTGTCAGAAATGCCACTGCTGTAGCTCAAGCTAATATATATGGTCAGTTTGATGGAGAAAATATTTTTGGCAAATCCCTTTAGGCTACAAAGTTAACTTGCTAGCGCTGCTAAAAGAGGCTGAAGCCTGTGAATGTTCTGCTTTGCCTATTAACTAACCTATTTAATAACCCCCTTGGGGAAACTGGGTGCTAGCTAATGCAAAGCTGCAAAGCTTGTCCCAATTAGCACTTTTGTGGGTGGAGCTTGCAAGCTCAATTTGCAAGCTCAGTTGGCTCAACTGGAAGTTTTAAACCTACCGGTGTACAGGTGAAAGGCAGCACAGGCCATAGGGCACCTGGTAGAGCTTTTACGGGTTGTAAAGCAGTAGGCCATGGGTTTGAATCCCAGCACCCAGACATTTTCCTTCACACCAGGTTGGTAAGCCTATAAGGAGCTTAAAATAAATCGATAGCAGGTTTGCGACTCATTTCACAGTCATAATGATAACCATCCAAGAGCCTCCTCTCCCTTCCTGAGGTTCTTGAGGTGTGAGATTAACAATAAGAAATGGCATCCATGGAGATCGCATTGAGAGTGCTAGTGTGCTGATTGCTATCTTAGCTAATGCCAACCCTGCAAAGGCTGTCAAACTGAAAAACAAACAATCATAGGTTCCCTATCTCGACCAACACGGAATGCAAACTTCATTCATTACATATATAACTGGACAAATTATACAAAACAGCATGGGTTCTTCAAAAAATGAAAAGAAAAAAAAAAAATCAAATTGACAAAATATAAATGTAGAAGTAAATCAGAGGACTTCTGGTGATGAATGGCACTTGAAGTGAGTTAATCCAATGTGCTTGAGTGGATAGTATGTTCATCAGGACTTGTAAGGACTTTGTCAAATGGGAAAAGTTTAGTTTTCTGAGAAAAAAAGTCTTGTTTTACAGGAAATTGCAAGATTTTCCAACCTAATCTGTATCCTCTAGCATCTGTGGCATCCGGTCGATTTCCTCGGATTGCAGTAAGTTCAATTATTCAACAATAGCTTCAACAAAGCTTTTCCCAGTAGTTAGAAACATCTGCCCATTGACTTCTAATATAAGCAAATCTTAACAATAGGCAAGGCGTCAAAATGGGCATCCGTGGTCATCAACAGCAGCATGCTACAGATGCAGATTATTCCACACAGATTAGGCTGAAGAGGAAGAGGAAGTGGAAGTACACCTTTAATATCTCATGTTAAAA